>NC_090233.1:36452841-36752841 GCF_024489055.1 Chanodichthys erythropterus | reverse complement strand
TCTCATTCAGCTCAGAACTGCTGAACAAACAAGATTCCACTGGATTTTGACACAATTTTGGAGTACTCTACACACTATAAAAATAAAGGTTCTTTATTCGCACCTGGTTGACACATGGAAACCATCCATTATACTGTTTTACGGTGTGTATTTTGATCTTAACACCTTTTAACCTTATTATTTATTATTCTCAGGTTAGGTAAAGTAAGTCGAGTCTGGCCTAAATTATAAGCATTATAAATTACTTACAATTTGGTCAGAAGACTCCTCTGTGGTCTTGTTCAAAGTCTTAAAACACTATAAATCAAGCTAAGGTAGGCAGCTTTTGTAATCAATTAAATTTCTTTTAATTGGTTACTTTTCTTTTATAATAAACAAAAACGTAAAGGCAAATAAAACTTCATCATTAAAGTATAAAATACAGTAATCACTCTTGAGTCAAAGGTGTAGTCAACTCTGGGCTTCCCATCTTCAGCTTGGGGTTTCTTGTCCTCAGCTCTGGGCTTAGGCGTCGGGGGTACTGATGTATCAGTATCCAAAGAGGCAATCAACTCATCCGTTTTTTATACCTGAGTTGTTTATCACAGACGTTGGGTTCTTCTTGATTGACGTAAGTTGTACATTTCCCAAAGTTTCCAGACCATTCTCAAGGCCTCGCAGGTGCAAGCTGTCTGGCTTTTGTGTCCTTGAACTCCAGTAAACTCAGCCAAGATGGCTGATGTCCTTATAAGTTTCCAGGAGTAGAACCACAGTTTTCTGTGTCCTTGAGCAAACACATAGAACCACACACACTTCTGTTTGCTGCAGTCCAGTTCTGCTCCTTCTCATGGACAGGCACACACACCTATCTAACAATAACTGTACATCGCTGCCCATACAGTATAATACATTTCTTAGAAACTAACAAATATAAATAACAATTATATTGTAAGCAATGCCTAATATTTAATACATTGGCCAAATGTGTAGCAACAGACATCCAAAGTCTTAACAAGGAGGCAGGGTAATTGCATTTTCTTGATATAATACAACAATACAAAAGGTTTTTTTCTAGTGAAATTGCTTGTGAGTTAATCAGTACGGATGAATCTAGTCACACCACTTACGTCATTTCTGAGAAAGAGGAAGGTAAATAATGAGAAATGGGCAATCTTTCAAAATGTAACAGTTCTATGAACAAAAACATTTGAACAAAACATGTAAAACTTTTGTTGGTCACAGATCTTATTTTCTGCAACAATACAAAAACTAATGGAAAAATCCTATTGTTTTGTTTGTTTGTTTGTTTTTTTGATGAAACCAGTGTGAGGCTGACTTCCCTGATGCCTAAAAATGTCATCACTGCAGTACCCCACAACAGACCTTAAAACCAATCAGAACAATATTCTGGAGAGCCGTACAATAACTAATAATGCACTAATGCATGCACTTTAAAATTAAACTTTTCATGCTGATAATATAAAATTAGCTATATAAAAAGAATGCAAATAAATAATTCTCACCAGTGCTGTGAAACATTTAGACCCTACTACTGACACAAGCAATGTCCCTTTAATTTTGCTTTCAATTGCGCTATCAAATCTTTTTCAAGGTCTACATGTCTACACAGGTTTATTAGTAATCCCAGATCTGTGCTGGCAATGAAGCAAGACTGTAATTCAGAACCTCAATAGGAACAACTTGTCTTTCTTACATTTGCTTGGCATATGACTCTAGGGAAAGGCCTCAAGCATAACCAACCATGACAAGATACCTCTCTATATAATTAGAAATTTGAAGTCATGCAAGCAATGAGTTATGTTGTAATATGTTGGCGCATTGACGTCCTAAAGATAGATGGCCGGTTTAAGTCATCTTTGTCTATAAACCCACAAACTGAACTTGCAATCAGAGTAGAACTTTCAATAACAGGTTTAACTAAAATCAAATTCAATAATAATAAAAAAAACTTTAAGATACACCATTTTACTACTTCTTACCAATTTCCATCAGTGACTACACAAGTACATGTAAAGCAAAATAAGCATTCACAAAAATTGCATAAAATTTGAAAACGAGTTGACATTATTCCCCTAAAGGCCTAAACCATAGAAGATCAGAAAGAAACATAGAAAAAAGGCACACATTACTTACAGAGCATTTAATGCCCCTTGTTATTTTCAGTGGATGAAATAGTAGTGTGAACATTCTTCAAAACTTAATTTGTATTCCACATAATAATTTCATGTTGTTTGGAACAACATCCCAGCCAGCACAGCTATGTGGGGCCCAGATGGGTGTCACCTGGGCTGTCTAACTGGGGCCAAGCCGATTATCAGGTCCGAGTTTTCTTGAAGTCAACACAGCAAAAGCGGGTCTCTTTGATCTTATGCTCAGTTATTACAATCAAATGCATTTGTAACTAAGCAGACATTGAGGGGCCATCTTCGATCAGCCGTTTTAGTTCCCAGGTCCAACTTTATGGCTCACAAATGGTTCAATTGGGGAATGAGTAAACCCTTTGATCTTTGGAATGTGGAGTTTGTGGTAATTTGGTGGGCTTTGTTCAGGAATAATCCAACACGGATAAAAACTGTAATTTGATCAATGTGGTAATGAAACTAATATTATTAGAAGAGAGATGTGTTAACATGTTTAACTTGTGACAACATCACAACAGGTGTTGAAAAACCAGTGTTGTGAGGTATGTTATGATTGACAATTGTGGCACAGGCATATCAAATCATATATCTCTAGACAGGAACTTGGCTCCATTTTTTGGTATTCAGAACAGGCCTGTCAACTGTAACTTTTGAAATTCAAGCATCGTTGGTTGCACTCCTCCGCATGACATTCCAGATGTATAACTTTCTTTTGTCAGATGATCACAAACAAAGATTTTTAGAAAAACGATCCATCTTTGTAACACAAAGCGAACACAACGGTAATCCAGGTGACCCCAGTGGATGAATCAATGGCTTCTGAAGTGAACAATGTGTGCACAATTTTTTAAACTTTTAAAACAATAAACCATCGCTAATTGGTTAAATCATAAATGCATTTTTTTTCTTTAAATCTTTTCTGCTAGTTGTAACCTGGAGTGTGTTTGTTCTTCCATTTTTGCACATATGACAGACTTAAGGAAGCATCGCCACCCACCCAAAGTAGAATTTTAATGCTCCATCTGTGCTCAGCTAGGAGAGTAGGAGTGGCTGGAGTAGGAATGTACTGGCCCTTTACGGGCCCACTTAGGGCTGGCGTAAGGGCCCCCAGCAGGCTGCCAGCGCAGGGCCCCTGAGAATTTGCTTATTGGCAAAACGTTGGCCCGTTAGCACTGACCCTGCACGGGCAGCCCTCACTAGGCACACACTATTTATCTACAACAATAAATCTAGCAGCACAGGGTGCCACACATTTACCACTAATGAAAATAATGGTTCATGATTGTTGAAAATAAGTCAATGACTGATAGGGGCATCTGCCACTCAAATATTCCGTAAATCACAATCCATAAAATGTAAATCTCTTTGATTCTGACAACTGCATGATGTTTAAATCATCAATAAAAAAATAAATCAACTTCATCTAACCAGAATTTCTGTTACAACTTTTGCTTTAACAAACATGCTTCAGAAACATATAGTTACAGCAACCAGAAAAACATTAAAGTTACTAAGTCAAGGGTCAAGAGCCCAATAAAAGTGAATGCTCACCTCCATAACGGTGACTTCTAAATTTACTATTTTAAATAAAACCAACATCTAAACGTTTTGTAAGAAAGAAATAGTCAAACTGGATTGTAATAAGTAAAGATGCTGAGATTTAGACAGATCTGTTAGCATTTAATGTTCTGCTGCTGGTCATGTGACAGTGTTTTCAGCTTATTTAAATAAGGAGATTTTACTTTACTGCCAGTCATTTGACCATTTTATCATTTTTTTTTTTTTTTTATTGTATTAATTTCAGATTATTTTTGTAATTCTACATAAATTTGTATGTAATTTAAGAAAACAGAAAATGCTGTATAAAAATACAGCCAAACAGAGCATGGGAAACAAAAGTGTGGGCTGCTCACAGAGAGCCCGCAGTGAGCCCAAAGCTGTGGGCCTTGGCTGGGCAAGCCCGCACTGGGCCTGTTTAGGTTTGGTGTGGACTGGCCCTAGCCCACTGTGCACGCAAAAAGCCAGCATCGGTGTGTTTGCAGGGTCAGTGTTTTCAGATGCATTTTCTACTTCATGTATCTTTGCAGGGAGTGTTGTGTTATTTGGATTATGTTAAAGACACCCTAACACACAACAAGTATACCAAAGGTTATACAAAAATGTTTAAGGAAGTGTATAGGGGAGTTACATGGGGAAGTTGTCACAAAGGACGTATCTCAGCAATTATTGTTTTGATTACAGAAATGCAAACTATACGCTTTTTCTTCAGTGGAAAGAAAATGAGGAAAATGGGTAAACATCATTCAGGGACAAAAAAAAAAAAAAAAAAGGAAAATCAGTGTGAATATGTTATCATTAAGTTATCATAAGTTATTAGTCTCATGTGTTTTGCATTACAATTAGTTTTATAATTATTATTATTATTTTACTTTGTCCCAGCCCTACATATTACATCGTGTTGTGTTTTAGGTTTAAAGGAAAGGTCTATAAACTTAACAGTTAATGTCCCAGCAGATAATTGCGGTACCCTTTTCATTTTCTGACAGGTTTTTTATTTTATTTTTTTTCATTCTGATATTTTCCGATGTAGCCTATTGCGATTCTCTCTCGAATCGATTCTGAGATTAGTTTTTAACAGCAGTTGACGACACCTCGTGTTTTGGAAACACACGCACTCCTCTTCCTTCCAGTTCCTTTACACTTAAACCTAAAATAATCAGTTATTAAGTTCAAAAGGGTTGAAGCGAATTACAATGTTTTTCGTAGTGGGCTGTGTTTACATTAATCTCGTATCATAAAAGCATTCTGAGCAGAGGTGCAAGTATATTTAACCACTTATGACTCAGCAGAACACACAATCGCGACCAGCATTCTTCTTCGTGAACATTTGAGTGTGCAGTTAAAAACTAGCCTAGAGCGCCATCTGCTGTTAAAACTAAGCTCAGAATCGATTCGAGAGAGAAAATATCATAATCGATCCAGAATAATTGTATCGCGAATCGAGATTAAATGTATTGTCCCAGCCCTAGTGTAATTCAATGAGTAAAACATGTGAAAAGTTAATAAGGAAAATTCCTTCATATATATGCTGTCACAGTGGCTGTGTGTGTAGGCCTAGGCTATATTACACCAACGATGAGATGCGTGACAAAGAATGAGAATGATTTAAAAAAAACAAACAAACAAACTCTTAATTAAACACCAACGACAAACGACAAAAAACATGAACCGAGAAAACTGAAGGTTCAAACACAGAGGAATGCCATCAAGGAAACAGTCAACAGGTGTGAACTAAGAAACCATAAAAAGAAAACAATGAACAAGAATTCAAGCAAATACAAAGGAAGTGAAAACTACACAGAACATGACAGAACATGTTTTTAGTAGCCTACATTGTTGCCGTGTAAACGTACCCTAAGCAGAATATGATCGTGACACACACAGTAGGCCTATTTTGTCATATTTTAATGGACTTTTCTTAGAGTATAGACATTTCAAGTTAATGTAATTTAAAATACCCAACTGACCATATTATCACCTTGTCTTGTGGCGACAAATACATTTTCATTTCCTCTAACTGATGGTACTATATCCTATACTGCATATATCTATATTTGTAAATATTATTTATACCATAATGAATATCCAGCACTGAAATGTAGAATTGTCTATCAGATGGGAAGAAAACCAGAAACAGCAGTATCAGAAATACTCACATCTGAGAGGAAAGAAATAAGTAAATCACGAGAGACAGTATCAAAAGCAGAGCTGAAGTCAAGTAGCAGAAGTAGAGAACCAGAGTCACCATGAAAGTAGTTGATCATTCACTACATTTACAAGTGCAGTTTCAGTACTATGAAGTGGGTGAAAACCAGATTGAAAAGGATCAAAGAGATTATTTTCAACTATAAGACTGAAGCTGAGAGACAACATACTTTCCTGTAATTTAGCAATTAAGGGTAAATTTGAAATAAAACGATAATTAGATATTGAGGGATTAAGTTTTGGGTTTCTTGAGACCTGGGGTAACTGCACTCAAAAAAAATATCAGTCTAAATTTAAGTTTTATGTAATTGAATTACATGCAAATTTTTCATCCATTTGGATTACATAGTTTTTACATAAGCTGATAAAGTTAATGGGGTGGTTTCCCGGATAGAGATTAAGCCTAGTCCTAGAATAAAATGGACCTTTAAACCAGATGAACAGAAATATGCTTTCCCTGTAATGGTTTAAAATAGTCCTAGACTTAGTCTTTTCCAGAGTTTAATAATCTGATTTCCTGGAGGAAGACTAGAGCTACTCCAGGACTAAATTGAGGCTTAAATTAAACCTAGGAGGCAGGTTTAACTTCAGATTAACATTGTGTTTCAAAGGCACTTGTATTACTTGGATATATATTTATATTGATATACAATATATACACACACACATATTATATATATATATATATATATATATATATATATATATATATATATACATACAGTGGGTATATAAAGTATTCAGACCCTCTTAAATTTTTCACTCTTTGTTATATTGCAGCCATTTGCTAAAATCATTTAAGTTCATTTTTTCCCTCATTAATGTACACACAACACCCCATATTGACAGAAAAACACAGAATTGTTGACATTTTTGCAGATTTATTAAAAAAGAAAAACTGAAATATCACATGGTCCTAAGTAGGTCCTGAGTCTTTTTGGGAAAGATGCAACAAGTTTTTCACACCTGGATTTTGGGATCCTCTGCCATTCCTCCTTGCAGATTCTCTCCAGTTCTGTCAGGTTGGATGGTAAATGTTGGTGGACAGCCATTTTTAGATCTCTCCAGAGATGCTCTATTGGGTTTAAGTCAGGGCTCTGGCTGGGCCATTCAAGAACAGTCACAGAGTTGTTGTGAAGCCACTCCTTCGTTATTTTAGCTGTGTGCTTAGGGTCATTGTCTTATTGGAAGGTAAACCTTCTGCCCAGTCTGAGGTCCTGAACACTCTGGAGAAGGTTTTTTGTCCAGGATATCCCTGTACTTGGCCGCATTCATCTTTCCCTCGATTGCAACCAGATTCCTGTCCCTGCAGTGGAAAAACACCACCATGCTTCACTGTTGGGACTGTATTGGACAGGTGATGAGCAGTGCCTGGATTTCTCCACACATACCGCTTAGAATTAAGGCCAAAAAGTTCTATCTTGGTCTCATCAGACCAGAGAATCTTATTTCTCACCATCTTGGCAAACTCCATGAGGGCTTTCATGTGTCTTGCACTGAGGAGAGGCTTCCGTCGGGCCATTCTGCCATAAAGCCCCGACTTGGGGAGGGCTGCAGTGATGGTTGGCTTTCTATAACTTTCTCCCGACTGCATCTCTGGAGCTCAGCCACAGTGATCTTTGGGTTCATCTTTACCTCTCTCACCAAGGCTCTTCTCCCCCGATAGCTCAGTTTGGCTGGACGGACAGCTCTACGAAGGGTTCTGATCATCCCAAACGTCTACCATTTAAGGATATGGAGGCCACTGTGCTCTTAGGAACCTTAAGTGCAGCAGAAATTTTTTTGTAACCTTGGCCAGATCTGTGCCTTGCCACAATTCTGTCTCTGAGCTCTTCAGGCAGTTCCTTTGACCTCATGATTCTCATTTGCTCTGACATGCACTGCGAGCTGTAAGGTCTTATATAGACAGGTGTGTGGCTTTCCTAATCAAGTCCAATCAGTATAATCAAACACAGCTGGACTCAAATGAATGTGCAGAACCATCTCAAGGATGATCAGAAGAAATGGACAGCACCTGAGTTAAATATATGAGTGTCACAGCAAAGGGTATGAATACTTAGGACCATGTGATATTTCAGTTTTTCTTTTTTTTCACAGCTGATGTATTTTGCTCACTTTAAAATAAATGTTTCTGGTTTAGTTAAGTTTTTTATTGGAGTCTTTTATTCTGCCATATAGTTTTCCTTGAATTTTCTTCTCAGTTCCGTGAAATTTTAAGCTTTTCTTGGTTCATTCCATGTTTTACAGGCAACCTCTCTCATGATAATTCAGATTTGCACAGTTGGTTTTAAATTAATATGGTTTATTTTAATTCAAGACTCCATAGTCCAGGTTTTAGTAATCTGTACTTAATCTGTGTTTCAGAAAGCCATTTTTTAAAACACGATTGACTATTCTGGATTAAGGCCTATCCTGGTTTAACTTAAACCCTGTCTGGGAAACCACCCGATTGTGATTCATATTTGTCAGTCATACGTAAATGAAATTGGTAAAAATGTATGTAATAGTACACAGAAAAATTCCCAGGTCAATTAACACTGCTTAGTGTTCATGTGTGTGTGCAGTACTGAGTTAAAGTACCATTGAAACAGTATCAGAGTTAATGAGATAATTAAGTGATGACTGTACATTAATGATGAACACCTGCTGTTAACAAGAAGAATAACTGAAGGAAAGAGAAACAACTGACTTCAGTCACAGCCTTCAATGAAATCAACTGAAGATAAAAGACATTTAATCTCTCAAGATCTGATTAAACAATTCTACAAACTCTACAAAACATTACCAGCTTCACTTATTACTAACTAAATTACCTTTATTTCTTTCATACATCTATATAAGTTCTTATGAGAATTATCATAGGTTTAGATGTTGATGATTTATTGAGATTCATTTGACGTTACCATCTTTGAGGTCAGTGTTGTCTTTAATTTGGCTCTTGATTTTTTTTTCTGGCTGCACACATGAACACTAAGCAGTGTTTTATAACCTGGGCACATTAAGTTTATTAGTTTATGTTAAAACTATGTAATCCAAATAGATGGAAAATTTGAATGTAATTCAATTACATAAAACTTAAATTTAGACTGAAATATTTTTTGCAGCAGTTTTAATTGGCAGAGGGAATGAAGCAGAGGAAAGAGATACATTGATGAAGTGAGAAATAGGTGCAAAGATAACAGAATGGCAAAGTTTCAGGAGAGTATAGGAGCAGGGTCAAGCAGACAGGATGATGAATTAGATCTCAAAATGAACTCAGAAATGGAAGATGAGTAGACAAAAAAGATAGATAGATAGATTGGGCAATTAGACGTAGCCTCGTTAGAGAAACACCATTGGATGGCATCTGTCTTTTCTTGTAAATAATTTGAGAAGGAACAAGCAAAGCCCATCTGAAGCTAGAGCATCATGAGATGGAGGTTTGGTAAGCTTATTAAGTACCCATGTAGAAGGCGACGTTCTCGTGACCTTGCGCAACGTTCCCTAAATTCTCTAAAGGTGATGAAAATTCAGAACCTTTACAGAACATTCGGAACATTCCTAAAACGTCCTCTTTTGTATTTTATTTATATTTGTATTTTATTTATATAGCACCAATTTAATACAACGTTAGTTGTCCAAAGTGCTTCACAGTGCCAAGAAAAAAAACAAAAGTAAAAAAAATAAAAAATAAAAACAAATAAAACAATACAAAACATAACGTCTCGGTTACAAAGGTAACCCTCGTTCCCTGAAGGAGGGAACGGAGACGTACGTCGGACAGACCGACGAATAGGAATCTCGCTAGAGAGGCCAATCTACTTCGAGTGTAACTAAACGAGCCAATGCACATTGGCATGCAATCATATGCATCAGCTGCTCGCCTCGCAGCGCGGGTATATAATGAGCAGCAGGTGCGTTGCATCTTCAGGTTTTCGCTGAGGAGCCGAACCGGATAGGCGGCAGCATCAGCGGGGTACAGCGACTGTGGCGACGGGACGTACGTCTCCGTTCCCTCCTTCAGGGAACGAGGGTTACCTTTGTAACCGAGACGTTCCCATTCAGTCGGTCACGTTCGACGTACGTCGGACAGACCGACGAATAGGAATCCCTACCAAAGCGCCACAGGAGCTGCCCCCTTCCAGCGCTCTGTTGCAAGCCACCTGAACCCCCTTGCCCGAGGATGGTGGGACAGGGCTAACACAGAGAGAGTCGATCACTGCTGTTCCCCAAAACCCATTCAGTGAGACTATTGGATAACGCTGGGAAAGCGTACCCTTCGCTGGGAAAGGAACGCTGCGGAAGCCACATCCTTCCCCGAAGGAGTTATGTGGAGAAGTACATATGGACTAACCCTGTAGGGCTGTGCTACATATGGAAGAGCTGGGGTGACTCCAACCCGATGAAGGGTAGGTTCTCCCAGAGGGAAAGACACGGGCTTCGTTTAGGAGCAACCGTGGAACCAACCATATGGGATCCCCGTAGGGTCACACATATGGAACCCAGCCTAAACCCGGTTCTCAAGGATACAACGGAGTATAGGCCTGGCGCCAGACGCTCCGCCACGTCGGCTGCCGAAGGGATATCGGAGGACTCGACAGGGTCTGCCTTGTAGGGACTCTCTGGAGAAAAGAAGCGCATGTAGCGCAGCAAGCCGACACTAAGCCGGGGCCTCTCCGTGCCTCTGACCTGTGGCGAGAACATGGGAGGAGACCGGCTCGACACGAAGGCTATAGTATCTAGCGAACGTGTTAGGTGTCGCCCAGCCCGCAGCTCTACAAATGTCTGTCAGCGAGGCGCCACGAGCCAGCGCCCAGGAGGATGCGACACCTCTCGTGGAGTGAGCATGCAACCTGAGCGGGCAGGGCACACCCTGAGCTTGGTAAGCCAGGGCGATGGCATCCACTATCCAGTGGGCCATCCTCTGCTTGGAGACAGCCTTTCCCTTCTGCTGGCCTCCATAACAGACAAGAGCTGGTCTGAGGTCCTGAGGCTTTAGGTTCTGTCTATGTACAGTCGCAAAGCGCGGACTGGACAGAGTAAAGCCAGGGCTGGGTCTGCCTCCTCCGAGGGCAGCGCTTGCAGGCTCACCACCTGGTCCCTGAAGGGAGTGGTAGGAACCTTGGGCACATAGCCAGGCCGGGGTCTTAGTACCACGTGGCTATCACCCGGCCCGAACTCCAGGCACGATTCGTCGACCGAAAATGACTGCAGGTCCCCTACCCTCTTGATGGAGGCCAATGCCACCAGCAGCAAAGTCTTCATAGACAGAATCTTTAAGTCTGCTGACAGCAAAGGCTCAAAGGGAGCAATCTGAAGTGCTCTCAGCACCAGAGTGAGGTCCCAAGAGGGTATGGAGAGGGGACGAGAAGGATTTAACCGTCTCGCCCCCCTAAGGAACCTGATGACCAGGTCGTGCTGACCAACAGATTTGCCATCTAAGTGGTCGTGGTAAGCGGATATAGCAGCAGTATGGACTTTTGAGGGTGGAGGGGGACAGCCTACGCTCCAACCCTACTGCAAGAAGGAAAGCACGACTCTGATCGAGCATCTTCGGGGGTCTTCCCGGCGAGAAGAGCACCACTCGACGAACAGGTTCCACTTTGGAGGCGTAAGCACGTCTCGTAGACAGTGCACGTGCCGAAGTGATGGTGTTAAGTACCTCAGGGGGTAAGTCACCTAGAACCTCCGCATCCCGTCCAAGGGACCAGACATGGAGTTTCCAGAGGTCTGGACGCGGGTGCCAAAGAGTGCCCCGTCTCTGAGAAAGAAGGTCTTTCCTCAGAGGGATGGGCCAGGGAGGGGCTGTAGCGAGGAGTGAGAGTTCTGGGAACCAGGTCCGGTTGGGCCAGTAAGGCGCAACTAACAAGACCTGCTCCTCGTCCTCCCTGACTTTGCACAGGGTCTGTGCAAGTAGGCTCACTGGGGGAAACGCATATTTGCGCAGGCCCCGGGGCCAGCTGTGAGCCAGTGCATCTGTCCCGAGTGTCCCCTCGGTCAGAGAGTAAAACAACTGGCAGTGGGAGGTTTCTGGTGAGGCAAACAGGTCTACCTGAGCCTTTCCGAATTCTCTCCAGATCAGCTGAACCACCTGGGGGTGGAGTCGCCACTCTCCTGGCAGCGCAGCTCGTGATAGCTCGTCGGCCACACGGTTGAGCACACCGGAGACATGAATGGCGCGAAGCGACCTCAGATGCTTCCGACTCCACAGGAGGAGATGGCGGGCGAGTTGTGACATGCGACGGGAGCGTAGACCACCTTGACGGTTGATGTACGCAACGGTCGCAGTGTTGTCCATACGGACCAGTACATGCTTGCCCTGAAGCAGGCCTTTGAGGCGGCTCAGAGCAAGGCGTACTGCCAGCAACTCGAGGCAATTGATGTGCCAATGCAGATGGGGTCCCGTCCAAACCCCTGAGACTGCATGCCCGTATTACGTGGCACCCCAGCCGGTGGCAGAAGCATCTGTGAACACCACAGCATGCCGGGACACCTGTTCTAGGGGCACTCCTGCCCGAAGAAACAAGGGGTCCGACCACGGACTGAAGGTTCGGCGGCACTCCTGAGTGATTGGCACCCGGAATGTGCCGCGCTGCCACGCCCATCTCGGGACTCGGCCGTGAAGCCAGTGCTGAAGCGGTCTCATATGAAGCAGACCGAGCGGTGTTACAGCCGCAGCAGCCGCCATATGCCCCAGGAGCCTCTGAAAGAACTTCAGTGGGACCGCTGTCCTGCCATTGAATGTATTCAGGCAGTTCAACACTGACCAAGCACGTTCCTCTGTGAGGCGTGCTATCTGCTCGACCGAATCCAACTCCATACCGAGAAAAGAGATCCTCTGCACCGGGGCGAGTTTGCTCTTTTCCCAGTTGACCTGAAGCCCCAACTGGCTGAGGTGTCTGAGCACCAAATCCCTGAGTTTGCACAACTGATCCCGGGACTGTGCTAGAATGAGCCAGTCGTCGAGATAGTTGAGAATGCGAACACCCTGTTCTCTCATGGGAACAAGGGCTCCCTCCACGACTTTCGTGAAGACGCGGGGAGACAGGGCCAGCCCGAAGGGTAGGACTCTGTACTAATATGCTCGACCTTCGAACGCGAATCTCAGGAATGGCCTGTGTCGCGGAAGAATTGAAACATGGAAGTACGCGTCCTTCAGGTCAATCGCTGCAAACCAATCTCGGGGACGGATGCACTCGAAAATGCGTTTCTGCGTGAGCATTTTGAATGGTAGCTTGTGGAGGCTCCGATTCAAAACTCGCAGGTCCAAGATCGGTCGTAACCCGCCGCTTTTCCTGGGTACAATGAAGTAGGGGCTGTAGAACCCCGACCTCAAATCGGCTGGAGGGACCGGCTCTATCGCGTCCTTCGCCAGTAGGACTGCGATCTCCGCACGCAGGACAGGGGCATCGGCATCTTTCACTGTAGTGAAGAGGACGTCCCTGAACTTGGGGGGGGGGGAGCCGGGCGAACTGAATCGCAAAGCCGACCCTGATGGTCCGAAGGAGCCAGCGAGACGGACTGGGGAGCGCTAACCCGGCTCGCAGAGACCGTACAAGCAGGACCAAAGGGACCACCGGTGTACCCGCAGCAGGGCAGCGAGGTGGAACACAGGGACGCGGCTCGGGGGGCTCTCTTTGTGAGGCGGCCCGAAGCGGCGTCACAGTGTGCTAGGCAACACTTACCTGGCTCCACGGATGGACAGAGGGAGCAGTCGAGGCTTTGGCTGCCCGCTGCTCGCTGCTGTCCGCTGGCGACAGAAGAGGGGGATGAGAGTGGTGAGGTTTTTCTCCTCCCACTGCTCTCCAAACCCTCTTCAGACCTGGAAATGGAGGAACTGCTCTTTAAAATTTGGGTACCGCTGCCTCTTGGGTCAGTGGCGGAACAGAAACAAGCCCAATAAAGGATTTACCACCTGGCCCTCCTCCAGGGGTGGAAGAGCAGCCCCACCCATCTCTGGGTCGCCCGTCTCAGGGGTGATTCTCACCAACCAGTTAAACAGCTGCAGAGACGGGAGGCGTCATCTCCCCGCAATGGATACAGCAGAGCCTGCTGGGCCGGAGTTTCTTGCAGGGGACGACACCCTTGGCGACGAGCAGACTGAGGGGCGGCCCAAGAGGAACTCAATGGTTTGTCATGGGAAGCTCCCCTATCCGCTACTAACTGAGGAGAACCGCTGGGCTCAGTCCTCGACAGTGTCACCGAAAGGCCACCTCGTAAGATGGGAGCATTGAGAAAGCATTTAGCTTGACAACCTCTCACACCTCACAAGGTAAGCCAGGGGGCACTTCTGGACCACGGAGGTGGACATCGTCTGGCTGAGGGCCTGCGCCGTGACTTTGATCACGGTTAGTCAACAAGCGCAGCTCAACCCCAGCACAGAACTACCCTCATGCAAAAAGAGTGCCTTGGCCTCACATGCAGGGTGGGTGTGGTCTGTGTACAGCCACCCCATCCAAGAGGGTAGTGAGAGAGGAAAAACTTATGCAGATTGGCACCTTTGGCATTCCATATTTATGGCACCAATATACCCCCATACTGCCAAGTTTTCCATGCACATCTGGAAGACCCAGGAAAGCATGGCTGTAAACTCTGAATCTGAGTCAGCATAAGCACACACCATTACAGTGGGCAGCGTCACCCTCATTTCCAGAGCATAACAGCACTCTCTCCGATGCTGCAATCGACGTCTGTCCCTCAGCTGGAGCTCTGAATGAAATGCTAGGTTCCCCTATGAAAAGGACCAGCAATCCAATCCAGAAACTGCACAGCTTGCAATGCGCTAGAGAGGGAGGGGCCCTAGGGGGTTGGTTCCCCGAAGGAACCCCTCAACCTCATGTCACCCAAGCCATATCAGCAAAGTAGACCTCTTCTGGTGCACCAGAGAGGGCGCTACAATGGAGATTACGCAAGGGAACCGCGCATCTAGAGCGCCGAGCGAGCGCTGGGTTGCCGTGACAACCCGCGCTGCAGCCCGGCAGCTCGACGGCACACGACACGCAGAGGAGCGAGAGGTTTGCTCTCGCTGATCTCCGCGGTCTCCCAGAGTGTCGGGCAGAGCCGCGGCTGTGCTTTTACACACAAGCGGCAGCTGGCCAACAACAGAGGGGACTCAAGCTTCCCGGAGAAAGAAGAGTCACGACCGGCGTGTCGACGTGATCATGTTCTCATATGAAAACATGAACACCCACGAACATCATTTCAGCACGCGCCCAGACATGCGAAACGGTGATCGTGGCCGTCAGTGAGGACAGGAACGATCGCATCCAGAAACACAAGTAGGATGTCGTCTTTAAAAA
Organism: Chanodichthys erythropterus; assembly: GCF_024489055.1. Classification (NCBI taxonomy): domain Eukaryota; kingdom Metazoa; phylum Chordata; class Actinopteri; order Cypriniformes; family Xenocyprididae; genus Chanodichthys; species Chanodichthys erythropterus. The sequence goes on along the minus strand of NC_090233.1, from coordinate 36,737,657 downwards.
GACGCGAATCTACTTGTGTAAGCTCTTTCAGGGACTTTACTCTTTTAGAAGTGCTGAAGCACGCAGGGGAACGGCCACCGCAACACAGACAGGGATTGTGTGCAGCCTGTCATGTGCTTTCTCTCTCTTTGAAGGCGCTCACTCTTACCAGCCGTAAAAACGGCTTTTCAGCGCTCAAAAGCGCACCGTACCGGCCGTGAGAACAGCCTTCTGACGCTGTCAAACAGCTATTTGCTCAAAAACGGCAAACGAAACAGAAAAAGAGAGGACGTCGACCCCGCTGCTGTGCTGTTCGCCCGCACTCGGAAAAAAAGAGAAGTTCAACCAAAAGCTTGACTCGTCTTCTAGCAGACACTCGCTTGCAGAGAACAGGAACAACACCGTTCGGCTCCGAAGCGAAAAGCTGAAGATGCAACGCACCTGCTGCTCATTATATACCCGCGCTGCGAGGCGAGCAGCTGATGCATATGATTGCATGCCAATGTGCATTGGCTCGTTTAGTTACACTCGAAGTAGATTGGCCTCTCTAGCGAGATTCCTATTCGTCGGTCTGTCCGACGTACGTCGAACGTGACCGACTGAATGGGAACACACATTAAACATCGCTCTCCATTATTAGAACTTGCTTTCAGAGTTAAGCAAATATGATTTTAACATAGCTTTAAAAACAGGTAAAGAATCGATGGATCTAATCGTGACTGGGAGATCGTTCACACAATTTAGGACCGGCTCGAGAGAAGGCCCGATCACCTTTGTGTTTGTATTTTGTCTTAGTAACGGCAAGCAGATATTTGTTTTCGGATCTCAAGGATCTTGGCGGAGTATACACTGTCACCATCCTAGATAAGTAAGTAGGCGCTAAATTGTGAATGGCCTTAAAAACAAGTACAAAAATCTTAAAAACAATTCGATAACGTACTGGCAACCACTTCAGTGAAATTAAAAGCGGAGTCACAGAGTCATGTTATGGTAACACTTTACAATAACAGTACATGAATAACCATGAACTAATACCTGAGTTAATTCAACATGAACTCATGATTAGTTGAGATATGAACTAATGAAGAGTGATCGTTAACTACGACAGGAGTCATAGGGATTCATGCATGAAAACAGAAGCCTTAACTATGCGTTAATACATGTTTGATAATTAATGCATTAATTAACATTTAGGGTAAACTAAATCAAACAGTCTCTATAAGAAGGAATAATACATATTTGGACTTTGAAATAAATTTAAACAATTTATTCTTGTCAGAATTTAAACTACTGACATCAGCAGCTTCATTATAAACATTACTGAAAGGCACAGGATTAGTTTGTAATTATTTTCACTGACCCTCCCTATCAAACATATAAAATACTAAATACACTATTTATCTTAAAAGGTCTTAATCTGTTTTGTGATATTCTTTCCTATCAAACTAAACTACTGTGACTTACATCAGTTCCTGAGGAATCGGTTCCCAAAAAAATAACCAAACAGGAAACATGAACTAAGGTCAGGGAGTGTTTGCTGGGATCAGATTCAGAAGTTCACTCTCCATCCAGACGCAGGCTGTGATCATATACTGTACCTCCATTCTCTGACTTTTGAAAAGTCACACAACATCACTTAACTGGGCTGAACACTTATATAGTTGTGTTAGTACAAGTGTATTTGATAGTAAGTTAATGATAATCATGAGCTGAATTTGGTAAGTAGTTAACAGTGAATTAATTATGATTGTGCCCCCTCAAGTAAAGTCATGACATAAGTATACATTAACAAACCATTAGTTGATGTTAGTATATGCTTAGTTAATAATGAGTTAATTATGATTGTGCCCCCTCAAGTAAAGTCATGACATGATGCACATATCACACATCATTAACTAATATATGAATAAACACTATAGAGTGCCATCCTTATTCCTTTACACCCGGTACAAAAAAAACTAAAATAAAAAGTATTTGTATTTTATTTTTATTTATATAATTAAACATATATGGACTTGAAAGCAAGCCATAAACATACCTGTAAAGACACACATAAGGCACATTTACATCTAAAATAGTGCGCATCCACAAGCTAATGTTAATCAAAGCATATACATTTAAACGACAAAAATACAAATACAGTTAATAACTGCACATAACCTCCTGAAAACCCCAATAAAACATACATGTAAATATGTCTTTAATTATTAATTCGGCTTACCAAAGCAGTCAACATTTATTAGTTTAAAATGCCAGCAACACAACAAACGCGCCAAGAGCACACCTAGTGTGCGCCACTAATGAGTGTCCCGCCAGAAACAAACCTTACTTTAGTTCCGGGAATAAACTATGACTATTTAGCTATGACTAAATATAAATGAACTGTAAAAATCAGAAAACAGTTTAGATCAAATTAAATTTATTAGTGGTAGTTAGTCTATTTTCCACATTTGATTAGACAGATCTATGTAATTAATGGCTAAATAATCATGTGCCATTGCAATTATTTGTCACAAAGCTGCAGATGGCAGATTATGATATTACAGTGTAAATTATGATAGTATTAAATCGCGTTTAATTCAAATTCAGAGTACTTCTTGTTTACTCTTATTTAGGCTGATTTATTTAGTTTACCCCTAAATGTTAATTAATGCATTAATTATCAAACATGTATTAACGCATAGTTAAGGCTGCTGTTTTCATGCATGAATCCCTATGACTCCTGTCGTAGTTAAGGATCACTCTTCATTAGTTCATATCTTAACTAATCATGAGTTCATGTTGAAGTAACTATTAATTTAGGTATTAGTTCATGGTTATTCATGTACTGTTATTGTAAAGTGTTACCCATGTTATTTTGCAGACTTAATCATTCTCGCTGCTGCGTTCTGAATTTTCTGCCGACGCATTAGTGCTTTACCATTACTTTGTTTGGTAATTAAAGTTCTGCAGTTCAAGGTTCCTTATATGAATTTACGGGGATGTTCTCCTTTGATTATTTTATGGTCAAAAAAGAACGTTACAAAGAGGACATTTGGGACATTAACTTAACGTTCCCACACGGTCCTCTGTTGGTCATTTAATAACATTCCCGATATGAGTTTAGGGGGATGTTCTATTTTGGTTATTTTATGGTCGTGCGAGAACGTTACAAGGAGGACATTTGGGAAGGACATCTCAACAAATTAGAATACTTAATAAGACCAATAAAAAAAAAAAAAAAAACATTTTTAGTGAATTACTTGAGTTGAATTACTGAAATAAATGAACTTTTCCACGACATTCTAATTTATTGAGATGCACCTATATATAGGTCATATGTCACTTCCCTGAAATAGGAACGCATAAAGTTGCGCACCTGTCACTGCACACACAAGCATTATCCGACTCGGCTCCCAACCACAGACGCAGGTTTACAAGCCACTTTTTCCAGCCATTTTTCAGTCATTTTCTTGCATTTTTCCACCTGATGAACAACAATTTTTGCTTTGGTTATCATGCTTTTTTTTTATTTTGATATATTGCTTATTCAGATATTCATACAACAAAATATTCTGGGGCCATGAAAATTTTGTGAAAATGAACAATTCTTTTTGGTAAGAATTATTTTATTTATTATTATTAGACTTAAATGATAAAACCCAGCATCTCTTGCATGCTAAACGAAATGAATGCCTCCAGATCTGAACACATTAAGGTAAGATTACTTTTAACTAGGGGCCATGACCGTTACCATAAAATCAGGCTGACCAATTTAGCTTCCTCTAGTGGTAACTTTACATAATCAGGCAGTGGTTTACCCACAGACACTTAGTTAGAATAATTTCACCATAACCAGAGGTTGAGGCTGCTGTTTAGATTGATCTAGCAACATTCTGTTGCTCTAAAAGGAAAAAACCCATTATTAGCCTACACAGTCTAAGCATACTTATAATGCCATTGTGCTAGTCGGAGCTCTAAAATATCAGTTGGTGTGCCCCACTGCTCCACCTAAACTGTACTTTAGTCCGTTACTAACCTGAGCATAGATTTTTCGGGTTACGGACTTAACGTAATCTACTAGAGCCAATCATTTCAGAGTAAGTCAGAATAAAGTCAAATGTAACAATTTATTAGTCAGGTAAATGTATCATGCCAATTACATCATCTCAAAGATGATCAATACAAACATCAAATGCTCAGAAACAGAGTAAAAGATGAATACCTGACATTAGAAAAATGCACATCACTGAGTGTCTGAAGGACACACCCACTACAGAGGGCAAAATAACTCTAAAATCTTTAAACCTCTATTACCTTCTGGTTTACTTCTGTGGGAATGAGACCTTTGTACCAGCGAGTCTTAACGAGTAGCCCTTTCTCAGTCCAGACAGTCCGGCATTAGTCTTACAGTACTCTACTTTGATTTTGTCCATGACAGGGTGGACCTATTTTGTGGTTTGCTCATACAGAGTCTGCTTGCAGTTAATTTATAAAAAGTGCTGGAGCTTGACCAACAGCCTATGGTCTCCTTAATACAACAAAAATGAAGTTAAATGGAAAATCTCAGCTTTTTATTTTGGAAAATGTGAAGTCTCAAAGGCGCTTTATAGTGATTTTGACTCACGTCTTAAACTAAATTTAACCGCACTACCATGGGGTGCCCTCGGGATGGATGGAGATAATAATAATAATAATAATAAACTTTATTTTATATAGCGCCTTTAAAGGTAACATCTCAAAGTGCTTTAAAAGCATAGAAATAAAAAGTATATACATATCTGTACATATACACATACAAACCCGATTCCAAAAAAGTTGGGACACTGTACAAATTGTGATTAAAAAACAGAATGCAATGATGTGGAAGTTTCAAATTTCAATATTTCATTCAGAATACAACATAGATGACATATCAAATGTTTAAACTGAGAAAATGTATCATTTTAAGGGAAAAATAAGTTGATTTTAAATTTCATGGCATCAACACCTCTCAAAAAAGTTGGGACAAGGCCATGTTTACCACTGTGTGGTCTGCAAAGAGTCTGCAAACATCTGGGGACTGAGGAGACAAGTTGCTCAAGTTTAGGAATAGGAATGTTGTCCCATTCTTGTCTAATACAGGCTTCTAGTTGCTCAACTGTCTTAAGTCTTCTTTTCTATGGGTGAAAGATCTGGACTGCAGGCTGGCCATTTCAGTACCCGGATCCTTCTTCTATGCAGCCATGATGTTGTAATTGATGCAGTATGTGGTCTGGCATTGTCATGTTGGAAAATGCAAGGTCTTCCCTGATAGAGATGACATCTGGATGGGAGCATATGTTGTTCTAGAACTTGAATATACCTTTCAGCATTGATGGTGCCTTTCCAGATGTGTAAGCTGCCCATGCCACACGCACTCATGCAACCCCATACCATCAGAGATGTAGGCTTCTGAACTGAGCGCTGATAACAACTGGGTTGTCCTTGTCCTCATTAGTCCAGATGACAGGGCATCCCAGAGAAAATGCCTGCACTTCTGGATCATGTTTAGATATGGCTTCTTTTTTGACCTATAGAGTTTATATATATATATATATATATATATATATATATATATATATATATATATATATATATATATATATACACACACATACATACATACATACACCTAAAAACATAAATCACATAAATGCTATCCTAAAAAAGTGGGTTTTAAGAACAGACTTAAAATCACTAAAAGATTTGACCTGTCTTATCTCAATGGGAAGAGAATTCCAAAGTTTAGGTGCACAAACAGAAAAAGCCTGGTCACCCATAGAGCGTAAACAAGTAGGAGGAACAACTAAAAGACCAGAATCGGAGGAATGGAGATCACGTCTCAGAGTGTAGACAGTTAATAGTTGTGACAAGTAATGCGGCCCCATACCATGTAAGGCCTTGTAGGTCAGCATAAGAATTTTAAAAACAATCCGGAACCTGACAGGGAGCTGGTCCCTAGTCCTGGTCCTTGTCAGGATCCTAGCGGCCGAATTTTGAACAGATTGCAAATTATTTAAGGTAGATTTCGAGACCCCAGCAAGAAGAGCGTTATAGTAATCGATGTATGAAAAAACAAGAGTGTTAATCAGTTTTTCAGCAACAGAAAAGGATAACAGGGGGCGCAGTCTTGCAATATTTCTTAGATGAAAATATGAATTTTTAACTGTGTTCTGGACATGAGAGTCAAATGTTAAGTTTGTGTCAAATATCACCCCCAAATTTTTTAATTTTGTTTGAAACTCTTGAGCAGAGCCTTCCACGTTTAGGGTTAAAAGACCAGATTTATTCATTTGATGGGGAGAGCCAATAAGTATAACTTCCCTCTTCTCACTGTTGAGACATTGGAAGTTTTGAGACATCCAACTTTTTATCTCAGAAATGCAGTGTTTAACAAAACAAATAGCTGCATTATCATCATATCATTATATATCATCATATATCAAGAGATCTTAAAAGCTGACCAAGAGAAAAAATGTACATGCTAAAAAGAAGAGGACTCAGAATTGAACCCTGGGGGACACCAAATTGACCTGAACCAACTTCGGATCGACATCCACCCAAGGAAATAATCGGTCTAATGTCAGTAAAATAAGACTTAAACCAGTTTAATACAGTATCAATACCAAAGGTAGATTCCATGCGAGTGAGTAATATACAGTGATCTACTGTGTCAAAGGCTGCATTTAAATCAAGAAGGATCAATATTGAAAGACAGCCAGAGTCAGCAGCAATCAACAAGTCATTCGTAACTTTAACTAGAGCTGTTTCAGTACTATGTAATTTGCGAAATCCAGATTGGAGTGGTTCAAAAAGATTGTTTGCAGTGAATGAGTGTGCAATTGAGATGCCACGATATGCTTAGATTAGAAATGGGATGAAAATTGTTTAGGTTGTCCAAGTCTGTTGGATGGCAAGAAACAGTTCAAGGAGGATTCAATAGAAGCTGAGAATGCAGGGAGATCAATAGATTTCCTTTTGTGAAAATTAACAGTTCGAGACACAGGTATATTAAAATGTGACAAGTCCATATTAAAAAAGATAGCCAAGTTGTCAGACAACCCTAAATTGGAGGAAAATAATTGTGACAAGAATGCATCATTGGTTATGACCAGATCTAAAGTATGTCCCTTGACATGAGTAGGACAGTCCATGTTCCATGATAATATCCAATACAAGCACAGCCTTGTTATTCACAGATCGTGTGTTGAAAAGCACTGCTTTCCCTAACCGCAGGGTCATAGAAGATGACGAAGGCCATTCCTCACGGTTGAGTGTTGACAAGTTGTTAAAATCAATACCACCGCACCACGATCTACTAGTTTTACGCTGAGATATGGGCACACAAACAGCATCAGCTACGGAGTGAGTGAACTTGTGCCTTGAACCGCGATATATTGTGAAGGTCACAGTTCATAGATATCACACAGTAAATAATACAAACCCGATTCCAAAAAAGTTGGGACACTGTACAAATTGTGAATAAAAAAGGAATGCAATAATTTATAAATAAATCTCATAAACTTATATTTTATTCACAGTAGAATATAGATAAAATATCAAATGTTGAAAGTGAGACATTTTTAAATATCATGCCAAATATTGGCTCATTTTGGATTTCATGAGGGCTACACATTCCAAAAAATTTGGGACAGATAGCAATAAGAGGCTGGAAAAGTTAAATGTACATATAAGGAACAGCTGGAGGACCAATTTGCAACTTATTAGGTCAATTGGCTACATGATTGGATATAAAAAGAGCCTCTCAGAGTGGCAGTGTCTCTCAGAAGTCAAGATGGGCAGAGGAACACCAATTCCCCCAATGCTGCGGAAAAAAAATGGTGGAGCAATATCAGAAAGGAGTTTCTCAGAGAAAAATTGCAAAGAGTTTGAAGTTATCATCATCTACAGTGCATAATATCATACAAAGATTCAGAGAATCTGGAACAATCTCTGTGTGTAAGGGTCAAGGCCGGAAAACCATACTGGATGCCCGTGATCTTCTCGCCCTTAGACGGCACTGCATCACATACAGGAATGCTACTTTAATGGAAATCACAACATTGGCTCAGGAATACTTCCAGAAATCATTGTCGGTGAACACAATCCACCATGCCATTTGGCGTTGCCGGCTAAAACTCTATAGGTCAAAAAAGAAGCCATATCTAAACATGATCCAGAAGGGCAGGCGTTTTCTCTGGGCCAAGGCTCATTTAAAATGGACTGTGGCAAAGCGGAAAACTGTTTTTTTGGTCAGACGAATCAAAATTTGAAGTTATTTTTTGGAAAACTGGGATGCCATGTCATCCGGACTAAAGAGGACAAGGACACCCCAAGTTATCAGCGCTCAGTTCAGAAGCCTGCATCTCTGAAGGTATGGGGTTGCATGAGTGTGGGTGGCATGGGCAGCTTACATATCTGGAAAGGCACCATCAATGCTGAAAGGTATTTCTAAGTTCTAGAACAACATACGCTCCCATCCAGACGTCGTGTCTTTCAGGGAAGACCTTGCATTTTCCAACATGACAATGCCAGACCACATACTGCATCAATTACAACATCATGGCTGCGTAGAAAAAGGATCCGGGTACTGAAATGACCAGCCTGCAGTCCAGATCTTTCACCCATAGAAAACATTTGGTGCATCATAAAGAGGAAGATGCGACAAAGAAGACCTAAGACAGTTGAGCAACTAGAAGCCCGTATCAGACAACATTCCTATTTCTAAACTTGAGCAACTTGACATTGAGCAACTTGTCCCCAGACGTTTGCAGACTGTTATAAAAAGAAGAGGGGATGCCACACAGTAGTAAACATGGCCATGGCCACAGAAGTGTTGATTCCAGCAGACATAGATCAGTAATGAAAGCAGCAAGCCAAGGCTTAGAGCGAAATATCATCCATTGAGGGTAGCAAGATGGGATTTTGAAAGAACAAAAACCCTCATTTCCCACTTCTCGCGGTCCAATTAAAGGTGCTACAGAGGATCTTTTCGTCGACTGAGAAACCAAAGACTGTTAGTGAGTTTTTTAAATGAGCGCATGCGCAAGAACAACCCCCTCCTTCACAACTCATTTCAAGGGAACGCCTCCCAAAACTTGAGTGTTTACCAACGGCATTCGCTGTGTCATGTTAGTGGATTCATTATGTCGGACTCACCGCAGGTAACTCATAATCTGCAGTTGTTACTCCTGTCTCCTGACAAAAACATTGCATGCGGTGCCTGTGGAGTGTGGAAAGTTACTGGAGCACGCAGCCGCGCACGTCTCGCACAAGGAACATCATGGCAGTGATTGACAAGCCAGAGGGCCAATCCGCGCACGTCTCTCACAAGGAACGTAATGGCAGTGATTGACAAGCCAGAGGGCCAATCGTTTACACGATGATCGCGTAAACGATTGGCTGATGTTTTTAAGGCCCTACCTCGTGCACAGATGATGTATATTAATATTATTCCTTTCAATGCACCTAATAAATAGTCTTTTATCAGTTAGTAAAGACAGTTTCAAGTAATATTGCCAAAATGTATAAAACAAAACATCCTTTAACATTTAACATTTTAAAACAATAAAAAAATAAAAATGGGAGAGAGGAGCAGCAGCCTGCGTTCCCTTAAAACCGGAAGTAAGATCTCAGATCTCACATGAACTTTGGAATTAGACAAAGCTCATCCATAAAGGTAGGTTGCTTTTAATGCATCATCTTTGAACTTGACTTTTGAGACTTAAGCCTTTGGTAAACTGCTCTTGAACTGTAACAAAATGAAGTTACTAGAAAGGTTTAAAAAAAGAATTTATTTTCAACATGTAATCTGGTGGTGCTATTGCTTTTAACAATTTGTTATGCAAGTGCAAGTCTCTCTCTTTTAACACTCAGAGGTTGGCTGGTCACGCCGGCGATACCACCTTGCTTTTTTTCTTATCAGTATGAAATAGTATGGATGTAAATTAATGCCAAATGTTTTTGAAATAAAAAGCTTGTTGAATTGCACTAACTGAAAAAAAAAGCATTACATTAGATGTGCTTGCATTTAGATGCATTGTATTTTTAAGGCTTGCATTTTTTTTTATGGGCTGAAATTCAACATGGTCGCATATTTAAGCTGTGAATATTTCAATTAACAATATTTCACACACATTTCCATTATTAAAAATTCAATAATTTATATTCACCTTTCAGATTTCACTTCCAAAATATTAATTCTGTTTAAAAATACAACCTATACAATTCGACTAGCAATTTTCAGTCCATTTTATTTCACTTTACAAATTCGCTTCCACAAATTCAGTGGTTCAAATTTTGCAGAAAATGCAACATTTCAAATATTTTTAATTGCGATATTCACAGCTTAGATACGACCATGCTGAATTTCAGCCCATAAAAATGCAAGCCTTAAAAATACAATGCATCAAAATGCAAGCACAGCTAATGTAATGCATTTTTTTTCAATTAGTGCAATTCAACAATCTTTTTATTTCAAAAACATTTGGCATTAATTTACTTCCATAGTAATAGTTGAAGAACCCTGCATACGATTAGTTTATGTAACTATTTTTCCACCCCTTACGCAATATAGTCAGCTCAGATCTCACATGAACTTTGGAATGAAAGCTCAGCCATTGGGTTAGGTTGCTTTTAATGCATCATGTTTGAACTTGACTTTTGATACTTAAGCCTTTGGTAAGCTGCTCTTGAACTGTAACCAAATTAAGCTACTAGAAAGGTTTAAAAAAATATTTTTTTTTTCAACATGTAATCTTGTGGTGCTATTGCTGTTAACAACTTGTTATGCAAGTGAAGTCTCTCTCTTTAACCTTAGAACCACAAACTTAGATGTCAACTTTTAACATCCTTACTAATGACATAAATATGGTTACAGTTAGAAAAATGAAACTTCTTTTTCCACATGTGCGTTTAACCACAGTTATCCAACAGGAACAGAAAATGTTTGGAAATGGTCCAAAAACCATGTTCTGCAGCTCAAATTGCAGATGACGAAAACAAACGTGTACTATGCTGTCTTAAATATTCAGTGCAGAGTTTTTACTTTCATATTCAGAGTCTTCCCAGGTGGACACAGTCTTCTGGTTTTCTTCGTTCTGCACTTTTGCTAACAAAGGTAAGAATATTTTGCAGAAAGTATGCAGAAAGCAAACAATTCAAATGTAAAGTGGTGCGCAGTAATGCACAATAAGATTTTTTTTTTTTTTAATTGCATGTAGTCTTGTTTTGCAGATATGTCTGTATTTGTACTCTAATGATGGTAATATTTTTTCTGTTTGTGGAGATGCTTAGTAAATGCTTTCATTCATAATATTGAATTATGCATTTTTGTGTGATATTTTAATTACTACAGTCTTGCTGGACCTACTATCTAATTTTTTTCACTGGTAAAGTATTTAAATGTATGCATTACTGATGAAAGTATAAGGATTTCAGTGTCATTGACTATAACAAGATATTTCTATATTATATAATGATATTTTATCCTTGAAGATAGTATAGAAAAGGAAGCCATTCCATGTTTTTATTGGTGTGTCATTTGGAAAGAGAAACGTTTTTTTCTCCATCTTAAAGGGACAGTTCACTTAAAAACAAAAAATCCTGTCATTGCTCAGCCATGAACCTGTATAATGTTAATGTTTCCATTGGACGTGAAAATAAAATCATCACATAGCTATTTTTTCATAAAAACATTACAGAGTGACCACTTCTGTAAAGCTTTTTGTCTGCCCTATTCCTTTAAGAACGATCGGGTTGAACAGAACCCATCTCTTCCAGAGAAGCATATTATTCACAGTGATGTAATCCATTTAATTTGGTTTCAGGATTTACAAGATGTCTCCAGATCACGTTAACGGGAATGATACAGACTACGATTCTATCATTCTGGAACTTCAAAGCATAGACAATTCAAGCAGTAAGCAGTACAAACATGAGATCAGGATGACCTACTTCAGTACATATTGCATTGTTCTCATCCTGGGTGTCACCCTCAACTTCACTGTCATTGTCATCAGCTGCCGGACATACAAGCGTTTTCAGGAGGTTGCCATTTGGATTATGGCGTTGGCTGCAACACATTTAGTCTCCTGTACATCTGTTGTGTTTCAGCTCCTGTATGCTTACAATTACTTTGTATGGAATTACGGCGCTGCAAGTTGCAAGCTGTCATCCTATATCACCTACGGCAGTATGTACTTCACGGCAACCATGCTGAGTCTCTGGAGCGTCAAATCTGTTCTTTTAAAGAGCGCGTGCACAAAAAATTGCATGAATTGTAACATTATTCTTATTTCATTCGCCTGGACCATTGCAGCAGTCTTGGCATGTCCTTCGCTGTTTTCCAGAGAGGTTCGGTATCTTCAGTGCATTGATGACTATGACTTTGACAAATCCAAAACAACTCAAGACGGCATTGCAAGGCTGAAGGCTGTCGTTGTCATGCGATTTCTCCTCGGGCTACTGGTGCCAGCTTTGATAATGTTTCTCAGCTGCTGTGTGGCATCATCTCTCAAAACATGTAAAGAATGCAGGAAGCAGGCACAGATCATATGTTTTCTAAAGATTGTGTATTTTGTGTGCTGGGGCCCTCAAATCTTCTTAACTATGCTTCAAGCAACTGTAAGCGGCAGCCTGGGTACAGTTATGTCAAAATATGGACTTCCAGCAGCTACTGTACTGGCCACAACCCACCTCTTTACCAGCCCACTCATCTATCTGTTACTGGGACGCAGTCTTAAAATGAAGTGGATGGGGCATGACCCAGATCATACTTATCAGAATGATAAGAGGGAAATGACGCCCTTAGGCATCTTGAAGCAGTAGAAAAATATAGTGTACCACATACAAGCAAGGAATGTGAACTATACTGACCGTCTATAAAAAACAGGTTGTATAGTGAAACTGAAAAGTGGCCTGTTTCTTTTAACTTTTATCCAAACTCTGAAATGTCAAGATTCTTCTGGAAATTTGCCCTGTATGTTCCAATTTCCTGCTTTGCTTTAACTTAATTTGTTGAAGAACAACATCATAAGTAGGCTATACACTTACTTACATGACATGACCATTCTCTTATTGGTCTCAGCGCTATTACGGGCAAAGTATACTTAGGGCGTCCGCACCGTCCGCATCGCGTAATTTTCGTCGTCAGGAGGGTTCGCGGACGTCCGCGTGCAGCCCAATTTTTTTGATGGCACGGACAGTGTGTGTACTGTACAACAGCCCGTGCGAGAGTGAATTGAGTGCTTTAAAACAAATGTCCCCTAGATAGTGCGCAGGCTCATAGGCTCGCACGCGCGTCTGTGCGCGAGACAGAACCCGTGTAGGCCTACATATGTTCAGAAATAGTTAGGCTATAGAAATAATGTTGTCAATAGCTTGCTATAACCTATCTATGTTAAATATCCTAAAAGTCATAAACGAAGCTGAACAAATGGACCAAAATATGTGTCTTAGCGATGATCTTTGTAGCTAACTGTAATTTTTAAAGTGGGTTTTTTAAAACTTATGCATGCAGTAAAGTAGTCTAAGTAGTTGGCCTACAGAATTTTTAATGAGTCATATATGGGTTTTCTGAAAAAAATAAAAATAAAATAATAAAAAACGGTTAGGTCTGCACATTTTAAGATAAAATAAATGTAACTCCTACAATCGCTGGGATACTTTTTATTCAACGAAATAAAATGCACATAAAACGTGATGGAAACATATATAGAGAAGACACTTCTAGTACATTTATTAGGAATAAATTAGGAATCTTCGGACTCATCGCATCTGAAATGATGCAATGATCACTCTGAAATTCCAAAGCCAGAATCGAACCGGTCGACTTCAAACTTGGACTGTGCTGAAAATCTGTTTTTTTTTTTTTTTTACATTTTTGAAATAGATCCGCAATGCAAAGACATAATGATGGAGGAGCGCATATAGTATACTGTAGTGCTGTTGTTGTCATTCCTAGAAATGTTTTACCATTTTTGTCTGCATGTTTTAATCTTATTCTTAAAGTCCTGTGATTCATCCGCATAAGATGCACAACCACCAATATATATTTCCTATTGTAGGCTATTATTAAATAAGGCTTATAGCAACTTTTTTTCAAAAGTTTTTTATATTGATTCTGTATCAAAATATTGTTGCTGTGTTGTCACGATACATTGTTTCTTTTACATATAAAGTTTTCAATGTATAAACATTGTATGTCAAAATGTGCTTATGGTATAATTAATATAAAACAAATGGATACACTGTTAGACCTTGCTGTAGAAAAACAGCCAAATTCTGACAGTAACAAACCATTAAAACAGTAATATACTGTAGAAAACACTGCATTCTGGTTAATATGTGTCATCTTCGAGAAAATAGCCTACAGGAATATACTGTGAGTTAACAATGCTCAAAGACAACACTCAGAGGCTGTGTTCTAAATCACACCCTATACCCTCATTCACTATTCCCTACATTAGTTCACTAATATAGTCCACTTGACAGAGTGAGTGAATGAAAAGAAGTGAGTGAATTCAGAAACTTTATGAACACCTGATAAGCAGAATCACTGAAGGACAGAGAAACAAGACCAGAAAAATGACACGAGCAGAAACACAAGAACTACAACTGACTTAAGTGTCAAACCAGTTTGACATTATTTTTTCATACATGTAAAGAAGTTCTTGTTGAGAATTAACAGATATGGATGTTGATGTTTTATTGAAAATTAAAATTTATTGAAGTTTGCAGTCAACATCGTGGTGACAAGTGGCTGCTTTAGTTGGGCTCTTGACTGTTTTACATTAGCTTTCTCTGGCTGCTGTAACTGAGTGTTTATAAAACATATTTGTTATAACAGAAAAAGGCCAACATAAAGTTTATCAGGTGTTTGGCTGTTGTAATGATTCTGTTGGACTTGTTTAATTCACTGATCTAATTCTGTGTCTAGTCTTTGTTTAATGGGTGTTTTATCTTTATTGATTGTACTATATCTGTGATTCAACAGCATACGAACAAGCAACATTTCAGTAATCAGTTATTTAGGAGAATATATAAGTCCTTATAATGTGTAAAATATTTTGAGCTCCAGCATAACTTGCACAGCAGAGACATCAACAATCAGAATATGAATCTAGATAAAAAAGTTTGAAGACAAACTTTAAGTTGGCTTGAAAAAGCCGGTCCAGAAAGTTTGAAGTTTGAAAGTTTACGTTTTATTAGATAGATCGGGGTACTCGGGGTGGTTGCTAAGGTGTTGCTATGTGGTTGCTAGGGTACTCGGGGTGGGTGCTAAGGTATCCTGGGTCCTTGCTAGGGTGTTCCTATGTAGTTGCTAAGGTACTCTGGCTAGTTACTAGGATGTTGCCAGAGTGATTTGTGTGGTTGCTAGTCGGTTGCCATGGTGTTCTGGGTGGTTGCTTTGCGGTTGCTAGGTTGTTCTGGGTGGTTGCTATGAGATATATAGTTTGATAGATAGAAAGATAGATAGATAGATTTAGTTTGATAGATAGAAAGATAGATAGATTTAGTTTGATAGATAGAAAGATAGATAGATAGATTTAATTTGATAGATAGAAATAATCAGATAGATTTAGTTTGATAGATAGAAAAATAGATAGATATAGTTTGATAGATAGAAATAATCAGATAAATAGATTTAGTTTGATAGATAGATAGAAATAGTTAGATAGATAGATAGATAGATAGATAGATAGATTTAATTTGATAGACAGATAGATAGATAGATATGAATAGTCAGATAGATCGATAGATTGATTTAGATGGACAGATTTAGATAGATAGATAGATACATAGATAGATAGATATATAGATAGATAGATAGATTTAGTTTGATAGATAGATAGATAGATAGATTAGAAAGATGGAAAAAGATAGATAGATAGAATAGAATAGAATAGATAGATAGAATAGATAGAAAGATAGATAGATAGATTTCGTTTGATAGATAGATGAGAAGTGATTGATAGATAGATTTAGTTTGATAGATAGATTAGAAAGATGGAAATAAATAGATAGATAGATTTGATAGATAGATAGCTAGCTAGCTAGCTAGCTAGCTAGATAGATAGATAGATAGATAGATAGATAGATAGATAGATATAAGGCGTTTCTCAATGTCAAGGAAGGATCCTCGGAAGCCAGAATTTCGAGGATGCTACATCATCGACATCCGTCAAAGGACTGTTCCAATGTTGAGGATCCTCGGAATTCAAACAAGGACTGAGTCCTTCGTTCGAAAAATATCCTATACACAGGAAAGGATGCATATGTGTAGCCTTCGCGCTCTCAAATCACCCACAATCCTATGCGCGCAGCTTTGCAATCTTGTTCAAAAATGTTTAAAAAAAGTTGGACGTTAGCGGGCAATATGCTTTCAAATGTAAGTATATATACGTTACGAAACATTTGTTATAACTGTAGTAAATATGTCAGATAAATAAAGTGTAACGTTTAAATGCCAGTACAAATTACTACCGTATTGATTTGATATTATAAATTATACAAATACAAATTACGTTATTGATGGCTAACTGAACCGGACCGTCATTTAACAATTGTTAGCTTGGTTGCCGTCACCGGCATTTCTTTTATAAATAACTAGTTAAGTTGTCCAAAGTAATTTAATGTTAATATTATACCATTATACCATTCACAGCGTTATAGCTTTCTCGTCTTTTTTAACAGGGACCAAGGAACAAACAGGAGGTGTTTATACGTCTCCGTGTAGAAAACAAGCAGCTGTTTACCGGGGGGTAATGACGCAATGACGTGAACTTGCTAGTCTGTTCCATTTACATGTTCTCCGAATGCTAAAGAGGAGCCTCGCCTAGCCTCTGAAGGAAGTGACTTGGAAGGACCAGTCCTGCCAAGGAAGTATCCTTGACATTGAGAAACGACTATATTTTGAATGGCTCAGAAATAGGAATGGCAGTTTGATTGAGTCTGTGTGTTTGAATTTTGACAGTTGGACAGAATGTTCAGATGAGCCAAGTTCAATGAAAGTCAATGGGATTTTTCCAAGTTCCAGCTTTTTTAGGAAAACTGTATGTCGGATCAGTTAGAAAAGATATAGAAACTAAGTTAACAACAGTCTGAAGGTCTGACCCGAGTTTGGAGTTTATAGAGTTAAAGCTCTAGGAGGAGTTGGTCTCAGAAGAATAATAATATGTTTAAATTGCATTATAGTAAGTTGGCTTTTTCAAGCCAACTTAATTATGTACTAACTAGTTTACTGTAAAATTGAGTTTTGCGGGTCACCATTGTGCTGAAGAGCAGAGCCTGTGCTTAGGTTCAGGAGAAGATCAAAACACATTGGTAATATACTGCATGTTTTATTTAACAGATGGTAACTGTGTAGTTGCTGGTGCAGTGAAAATCGTTTTGTTTGAAATGTTTGTATCAAACTCTAAAGAAATAAGTTCATAGTAATGATATGCTCATATTATTAACATATAATAAAAATCAGTTTGTAAATTTAAATGTAACTCCGACAATTTGAGGCAGTTGGTTTCTGCAAATTAAATGAGGTAACACAAGTTTAGTTTAGTGCATGGTATCTTTACAGTAACATACTGTAGATTACAGTAAATAATTGGCAACTGTGTTGCCAGTATTTTACTGTAAAAAAGCCCTGCAAGGTCTAACAGTATACTGAGTAAGATATTTTACATAAAAGATGTTTACATATAATCCACAAGACAAAAAAATAGCTGAATTTATTAAAATATCCCTGATCAAAAGTATGTGAACCCTTGATTCTTAATACTGTCCCTGCGTTCCATTCGGAAGGGCTCATCCCTATGCCCTAATCCCTTCAAAGGGTTTACCCTCCGGAGTGAGAGCTTCAAAGGGATGAAGGGTGTAGGGGTCAAAAAAACTCTTATATTGGAACGCACTTCTGCGTCATCTTAACGAGACAATCAAGGAAGAGTAGGTTGTGCAAACTGCGCCCTTTGTTTAATGTTAGTTTATTTATTTATTTTTGGTTTATCACACCATATTGTGTCTATGTATTTGAAACATACGAATGGACTGATAAAGGGAGCTGTAAAGTATTTTTGTTGAAGTACAATGTCATTTTGACCATAATAATGTACCAAATATAACTCATATAAATATTACAGTAGTATAGAAAAATACTATACACACATTTATAGGTAATATATAACTGAGTCCCCTGTACCCATTCTGTGACATCATAGAACTTCCCTGTGCAAAGGATCATGGGGGCCCGAAGTGGCCAGTTTTGAGCACTTCAGCTTCAATATGGCGGCCATGATTATTTTCACTCCAAAGTGCCCTAAGGAGGGCGACATATCCCGTTTGGAACGCACCGTCTGTGTGGTTAGCTCAGGGGTAGGCAAGTTCGGTCCTAGAGAGCCGCTGTCCTGCTGAGTTTAGCTCCAACTCTAATCAAACACACCTGAACAAGCTAATCAAGCTCTTCAGGATTACTAAGGCTATAGGCAGCTGAACGTTTTTTTTCAGGGTTGGAGCTAAACTCAGCAGGACAGCGGTTCTCTAGGACCGAACTTGCCTACACTGTTAGACATTTCAAGGGGTTTTTACAGTAACAACAGTGTTGCCAGTAAGTTACTGTAATTAAGATTTACAGTACTATAACTGTATTTCAGTTTTACAGTAACTACATGGTACTGAAATTATGTAATATGGTGCAATTACTGTAAAAAACCCAGGTAATCAGTACACTACTGTATTTTTTTGTCCTAAATATAGATTTCATAATATTATATAGAATTAATTACATAAGTACTATTGAGATACAATTCAAACAGACAATTATTGCAAAATATAATTTTATTTTTTATTTAAAACATTGCATATATATCACAAAATAAACAGTCTGCCTATGCTGGAAAGGATGTGTTAAAAATGACAATATTTACACATTAATGGGAGAGTTTAGGGACACATTTTTTGTGTTAATTTTAACTCAAGCCGTTATTGTTTTTAACAAAGTAAATGTGTCAAAAAGGTTAGCACAAAGATGTGTAAACTTGTTAAATTAACACATTATGTGTTGTCCTTCACTACACGCATTATGTTAAAAAATGTAAAGTCAATGGTTGTTCAGCTTACTGTCAAAAAAATATTATAATTAAATATCAACGATTATATTCATAAAACTGCAAAATATAAATACATTTTTACATTAGGTAACATGACACATAACCCCACTTTCAAAATCATTTCACTATTTCCAAAATTTGATTAATGTACACTGGTGGCCAAAAGAATTTAAGTGTCTTAATGTTTTTGAAAGAAGACTGTTCAAGAAACATTTCTTATTATTATCAATGTTCTCCTCTAAATTATTTTTTTTTAAAAAAGACAACACACTGTTTTTTTCCACCTTTGGAAATAAATGAACTTCTCCAAAGATTGGTTCCAGTTCAGAACTTGACTGACAACATCAGAATGTTCCCTGGTCTGTATGCATGTCCACGAACACAAATGTACTCAGTCCTTCAGAGGAGATCCCGGCTCTAACACTATATTAAAAAATGAGAGAGAGAGAATTCCATATTAGTGTCAAATTATTTTTAACCTCCTTTTTTAAACTTTTTTTTTTTTTTTACTATAACTTAAGAATATATAAGTAACATCTTTTTGTCAATAGCATATTCAAAAATTTCAGATGAACTGTAAATTAAATTATGCCAGATTAAATTTTAATACTTACATATCCTAAATTCTGTCCAAAAATGCTGAGATCCATAGAGAGAGAGACTGCAATCGACGATTTAGCCAATTTCAGCCTGTTTGCAGTGAAGGGGAAGCTGTTTGAGATAAATACACAGTAAGATGCATGCAAGAAATCACTGTGAGATGATTTTTCTCCTCCCTACAGTAGTTAAAGGGTTAGTTCACCGAAAAATGTGACCAGTCACGGAAAGTAGGGACACAAGTCGGTTCTGGGCCATTTTGAGTTATTCACAGATTCTGAAAGTGTAGTCTCCAAGCTTTCCAACGATGTGTGACACATAGAAAATTTGATAATGTTTGGAGAAGTTGTGGCCATTTGAAGGTAGGCATTCAAGAAAGCTCTATAGGGAGAAAAACGCCTCTAAAGTTGCAGTTCTCGCCTGTTCTCACCTGCTGGGAGTGACAATAGGGCTCATTTACTTCTCATTTAGATAAACCATACCCCCTGTAAAGCTGCATGGACCGCATACTATTAATAATAAAGGTTAATGTGCATTATAAATGTCAGTAATTTATCTTTTTTGACTTTTATAAAAATGATTTAGAGGCTGAAATATGTGACTTTTTGTCAAAACTATTTGAACTTGTGCATTGTAGTTTGTTGTAAGACACTCCTTTAAAATCTGCCCATCATTTTTAATGTTATTATTTTAATGTTTATGTAAAGAAATATTACATATTGATGCTAATTTTGTTATTTGCTGGTTTTCCACATGAAACTTGGTGAATTTACTTTTTGAACAGGATTCTGTAATAACCGTGATCATTTTGGTCACTATAATCATGAAATGAAATTTTCTCACCTGAGAAGCCTGTTAAAGAAGAATAGGCAATCCAGGAACTAACTGGACTAACAGAGGCCAGAGATCGCTAACTATGGCTATTCAAAACACTTTTCAAGACAAAAATACACGATTGAGACGATGAATGCATGTATTGACTGAATTTGTGTCTGAATAGCGCTCCCTCCGTGGGCGTGGCCGCATTAGAGGATAATGAGCTGAATCACAGACTTCTGACATGGCTCTCTTTTCATACAGATTACATAAACACAGAAGGTTTGTTTGTTTGTTTTTATGATTAGTATTAAGTTACAGTTCATTTTCTGAGAACTATCAGATTGGACTTCGTTCAGAGGGAGATGAGAGATCACGCATCATGTTAGTTTTCTTTATTTTACAAAAAGCACAACATTTTGTTTTTACTCTGAGTGTACACAAATAAAAGAAGACATTCTATAGTTTCAATTGATATATTACTTATGTCTCTATGACAAAAAATGACGGAGTATTTTAAGTCTGTTTTGCTGCAATGTGAAAAAAATCCTGCAAAATGCGCCGGCGTGTTACCCGATTCCAGAGAGGAAATGTCTTATTATGCCGCTTTCATCGTCGCTCAGATCGTCTTCAGAATCAGTGAGCGCTTGTTCATAAGCATCCGGCTTGTCGAAGAAGTACTTCAAAACATTTTCGGTGTAACGGCCACGGTTCTTCATTGAATTTTGATATCAGCTAGAGCCGGCCAGAGCGCTGCATACAAGTAGCCACGCTTCCCAGTATGGAAATACACACAGACATGACACGCCCCTACTGCATGCTAGAATCTCCGAAAAACAAGCCTGATTTCAACCTCAAAATGTACGCTTTTAAATATACCAATACTGCCATCTCAAACACGGAAAGGCTTCTTCATGATCTCAACTAAAAGATTCTGCAAAAAAACGGAAATCACCAATTTTGAAGAAAAAAAAAAAAAAATGGTAACACTTTACAATAACAGTACATGAATAACCATGAACTAATACCTGAGTTAATAGTTACTTCAACATGAACTCATGATTAGTTAAGATATGAACTAATGAAGAGTGATCCTTAACTACGACAGGAGTCATAGGGATTCATGCATGAAAACATGTATTAACTATGCGTTAATACATGTTTGATAATTAATGCATTAATTAACATTTAGGGTAAACTAAATCAAACAGTCTCTATAAGAAGGAATAATACATATTTGGACTTTGAAATAAATGTAAACAATTTATTAATGTCAGAATTTAAACTACTGACATGAGCTGCTTCATTATAAACATCACTGAAAGGCACAGGATTAGTTTGCCATTATTTTCACTTATCCTCCTTATCAAACATATAAAATACTAAATACACTATTTATCTTAAAAGGTCTTAATCTGTTTTGTGATATTCTTTCCTATCAAACTAAACTACTGTGACTTAAAGGAATACTTCCTGAGGAATCGGTTCCCAAAAAAATAACCAAACAGGAAACATGAACTAAGGTCAGGGAGCGTTTGCTGGGATCAGATTCAGAAGATCACTCTCCATCCAGACGCAGGCCGTGATCATATACTGTACCTCCATTCTCTGACTTTTGAAAAGTCACACAACATCACTTAACTGGGCTGAACACTTATATAGTTGTGTTAGTACATGTGTATTTGATAGTAAGTTAATGATAATCATGAGCTGAATTTGGTAAGTTGTTAACAGTGAATTAATTATGATTGTGCCCCCTCAAGTAAAGTCATGACATAAGTATACATTAACAAACCATTAGTTGATGTTAGTATATGCTTAGTTAATAATGAGTTAATTATGATTGTGCCCCCTCAAGTAAAGTCATGACATGATGCACATATCACACATCATTAACTAATATATGAATAAACACTATAGAGTGCCATCCTTATTCCTTTACACCCCGGTACAAAAAAAAATAAAATAAAAAGTATTTGTATTTTATTTTTATTTATATAATTAAACATATATGGACTTGAAAGCAAGCCATAAACATACCTGTAAAGACACGCATAAGGCACATTTACATGTAAAATCGCACGCGTCCACAAGCTAATGCTAATCAAAGCATATACATTTAAACGACAAAAATACAAATACAAATACAGTTAATAACTGCACATAACCTCCTGAAAATCCCAATAAAACATACATGTAAATATGTCTTTAATTATTAATTCGGCTTACCAAAGCAGTCAACATTTATTAGTTTAAAATGCCAGCAACACAACAAACGCGCCAAGAGCACACCTAGTGTGCGCCACTAATGAGTGTCCCGCCAGAAGCAAACCCTACATACTTTAGTTCCGGGAATAACCTATGACTATTTAGCTATGACTAAATATAAATGAACTATAAAAATCAGATAACAGTTTAGACCAAATTAAATTTATTAGTTGTAGTTAGTCTATTTTCCACATTTGATTAGACAGATCTATGTAATTAATGGCTAAATAATCATGTGCCATTGCAATTATTTGTCACAAAGCTGCAGATGGCAGATTATGATATTACAGTGTAAATTATGACAGTATTAAATCACGTTTAATTCAAATTCAGAGTACTTTTTGTTTACTCTTATGGAGGCTGATTTATTTAGTTTACCCCTAAATGTTAATTAATGCATTAATTATCAAATATGTATTAACGCGTAGTTAAGGCTGCTGTTTTCATGCATGAATCCCTATGACTCCTGTCGTAGTTAAGGATCACTCTTCATTATTTCATATCTTAACTAATCATGAGTTCATGTTGAAGTAACTATTAATTTAGGTATTAGTTCATGGTTATTCATGTACTGTTATTGTAAAGTGTTACCAAAAAAATTGTTTCTTTCTCATTTTGCTCGAAAGTTGTGCTGCCGACTTGTGTCCCTGGTTTCTGTGACGGGTCACAAATGAAAATTCTGTCAGTAATTACTCACCCTCATGTTGATACAACCATGTAAGTCTTTCTTTCATCTTCGGATCACAAATTAATATTTTTGTGATTAAATATGAGCGGTGGAATACTCCTCCATTGGCTTTAAGGGGGCCCAAACTTGTCCATCCAGAAAGTCAGTGAAGAAAATGTTTAAATAGTCCATGCCACTACAGTGGTTCAACCGTACGTTACTCAAGCGACGATAATACTTTTCGTGCGAAAAAAACAAACTAAAGAACGACTTTATGCAACTATTCATTTTCTCTCTTGTAGGCCTCTGACGTTAGTTCACGAGAGCTCCACGACGCATGCGCGAGAACTAAACTGACGACGGTCTTCTTCTACTACTACTTGTTACTGGCTGCTCACTCCTTAGGAGTATTACCGCCACCTAGTGTTCAAGATGAAGTGCTGGCATAGCCGGAAGCGCTTAACTTTGTTTACAAGCAGGTGAACGCGCGCGCTGTATGTAAAAACCATTATTTGTAAATATGTCAGCAGATTTTGACGTAGATGGTCCATCTTCTGATTGGTTCATTTGCTATGTAATAAATAAAATGTTAGACATGATGCAAAGTCACTTATTTGATAAAAAGTTAACAAATTTAGAATGCTACCTAGTCTTCACATATTGCTAATTCAACAATGCTAGTGACTGATGCATTAGCTGTGCTTAGCTATACTACGGACAATGACAATAAACTTTGTGGCCCGCAAAATGTCGCTGTAGCATGCTTTTAAACCAGTCTTACAAAAAATAGAAAATATTGCTTTTGTTAGTAAATTTAAGTAAGTAATATGATTTCAAGTACAGCTTACCACAGAAAACTTGCTAGCAGTCACCGGCGCTTTGTTGCAGTTGAGACCTTTAAAACACGCATACATAAATTGCAGTAAATATTACTAAATCTTTTGTCAAATGAAACGTTAACGCAGTTTACCGAGGTAAATATATATATATATATATATATATATATATAATTTTTTTTATTTTTTTTTACCTTGCTCGCTGGTCTCTCTCTCTCTCGGGGATAAGTCTTCACGGGGTGCACCAGTACACCGGACGCAGACTGTGGCGCTGCCGCGCTGGTTCCGTCTCTACCCCAGACGCAAACGACGCGATCCAACAAAAGACAGAACCATACAATCACTGTTTGCACTGAATGATCCGGCGCGACACGACAAATCCCAGACAGTATAACGTTACTGATGGCCCGTTATATGTACGGTACTCCGAGTCCAAGTGTGACGGTCTTGCCTGGGTGGTCTTCCTGCACAATGGGGAACACGTAGAAATAAAGGAAACAGCACGGAGAATTAAAATCACTTCCACAGCATGTCTTATCTCTGCTGTTTCTTTAAAACAGTTCTTTCTTTTTCTTAATCTTTTTAAAATCACTTAAATCTTTATGCATTGTGATCGTATAGTGTTAACAATTTTCAATTTGACAACTTCAATAGACTTTTCAATGAATTTATCACAAATAAATGAAAAACTGAACAATTCAATTAAATTGGATTTGAAGGGTAAACATCCCCACCTAGCGGCGAATTTATATAATTCCATTTGAACTATTAATTAATACATTAAACATTAAAACAACACATCTTACAACATACCTGCACAATGGGGAACACATAGAAATAAAGGAAACAGCACGGAGAATTAAAATCACTTCTACATAAAACAAAGACAATGCACAAATTAATCACGAGTAGGCCTCGTATTACAAACTAAAAATAACTCAACATAAAACAACACATTCGATGCCAAACACATATCAACAGTTGTATAAGAAGTTCATTGCAGTATAAATCAGCAATAAAGCAGTTAGTTATGTGTTTTTAATCATTTTAACTTATAAATCTCCAGCTGTTGAAAATGTTTGACTTAACCACAGCATGTCTTATTATCTCTGCTGTGGGTGGTCCCTATTTCACGTGCTATATGCCATCACGTAGCAGACAGATGGCGCTGTCCCCATTTATGCATTAATTTAACACTTTTACACACCGTTACACAAGCGCTCACGCTATTTCTGACACAAGGGACAAACAGGTTTGCATTTTGTAAAGGTCCGGCAGCTTCAGTGTGTCCTTGGGCTGTTAGCGTTGTAGACGCGCGGTGTTAGGCAAATCATGTCAAACCAAATGTACAAAAAAACAAGACGGAATGGTGCCAGAGAGGCCGTTACAGCAAATACAGTATACTGCAAATTTAAAAAATACAGTAAATCGCTGTATGTGGTGTTTGACGTCACAGAAAATTCCCATGATGCAAAGGGAATCACAGTTATATACTGTAAAGAGAATTAGCAGTAATACTGGGTGATATATGGTAAATAACTGTAGAAATTACAGAAATGTCAAACAGTGTGGTTAGCTGGATGATCTATGGCTGTTTTTGTGTTTTCTGATGGTTGTTCATGAGTCTTTTGTTTGTTCTGGACAGTTAAACTGAGCTCTGTTCTTCAGAAAAATCCCCTAAGTCCTGCAAATTCTTTGGATTTTATGGATCTTTTTGCATATTTGAACCCTTTCCAGCAGTGACTGAATGATTTTGAGATACGTCTTTTTACACTGATGACAACTGAGGGACTCAAACACAACTATTAAAAAAGGTTCAAACATTCACTGATGCTTCAGAAGGAAACACGATGCATTAAGAGCCGGGGGTGAAAACTTTTGGAATTTGAAGATCAAGGTAAATTGTATTTAATCTGAATCTTCTGAAGGGCAGTACTAAATGAAAAAAAAAAAATGATATTTAAACGAAATAAGAAAAATTTGGACATCTTCATCCTATTCAAAATTTTTCACCTCCCGTCTCTTAATGCATCGTGTTTTCTTCGGAACCTTTTTTAATAGTTGAGTCCCTCAGTTTTACTCAGTGTGAAAAGATGGATCTGAAAATCATACAGTCACTGCTGTAAAGGATTTTTCTGAAGAACAGAGCTCAGTTTAACTGCTCTTTAGTCTGAGCAGTTAAACTGAGCTCTGTTCTTCAGAAAATTCCTTTTAAAGTCCTAAGGGACTCATGAACAACCATCACAAAACATAAAAAAATAGATCATCCAGCTAACCACACACAGTATGAAGAATCAAGGGTTCACATACTTTGAAGTGGGGATATTTTAATAAATTCTGCTATTTTATTTTTGTGTTATGGATTATATGTAAACATATTTCATGTAAAATATCTTAGTACAGTACTAAATAAAAAATAACGTGCATTTTGTATGATATCTTATTTTGTCAATTTTTTTCACATTTTCACAGATTCTGCAAGTGGTTCACAAACTTTTTCTTGCAACTGTATGCATATGTTGACTGATCATATATGAGTAAAGTAACTGCAAAAAGTAGGTTCTGACTGGTGCAACTAAACCATGAATGTGTACTGCAGAGAGCATTTCCTGTCAAGGCTGAACTGTTATTTATAGCTTGTGGTTAATGCTTGTGGTTTGGAAGACAAAGTTGAATTTGTACTTTAAGAGTAACATGACAAGCCAAATTGCTTTCTTTTGTTTTATCACTTTTATTATTATTATTATTATTATTTAAACACATCGAAACATGTATCTCCCTGTTGTCTTGTTTGACATGATCAGATATGTCAAAAAAGGGGAAAAGGGCAGTCGCAATTTCTGTTTCATGTCAAGTTAACATGATCTATTTTTCTGGCTTTTTTCTTTCTTTCGGGGCATTAGACTATGTTACAGAAAGCATTAAAGCACAATTTCTCTGCTTTGGAATAATATATAAAACTGAATTTAAATGTTAACATGAATCTTTTTCAAGATCAGAGTCATACAATTCTAATAAGTACCCAGCCAGAGAAAAACCAACAACTAGAGCAGCCAGAGAAAAACCAACATTAGAAGAATCAAGAGTAAAAGCACTGACCTCAATCATGGTGACATCAAACCAAACTTATTTTCAACAAATCAACATCTAAACCTCTGGTAATTCTCAATAACAACTTTTGTAGATATAAGTCAGAAATAAAGTCAGTATGGTTAGTAATAAGTGAAGCTGGTAATGCTGTTTGTGGAGATGTTTAATCAGATCTTGAGTGATTTAATGTCTTTTATCTTCAGTTGATTTCATCGAAGGCTGTGGCTGAAGTTATAGTTCTTGTTGTTCCTCTGTCCTTCTGTGATTCTGCTCGTTATCACCTTATTATCTCATTAACTCCAGCATGTTTCTGTGTTACATTTAACAGCCTGTAGTATCCACACTGAGCACTGTTCATTTCATCTGGGCTAACCCATGTGGGGCCTCCATGGAAACTGGACAAAACTGGCTGGGCCCCAGTAGACAGCCCAGGTGACACCCATCTGGGCCCCACATATCTGTGCTGGCTGAGTAGCTGTTCAACATGTGCTCAGGTGTGAAGAGAAATCCATCTAGATCAGGGATGGACATCTCTGGCCCTTGAGATCCACTCCTGCAGAATTTCCTTCACCAACCCTAAACAAAAACACATTTACATGTTGAGCTTTTTGGGAGGTTATTTTTTCTTCTGGGTTTAAATTTGTGATCGTGTCATGTCGCAGGATGACATTTTCTTACAGAACATTACTCATGACACCATGTGTTGGTTTCCTTCAAACTGTGAGATCATAGCCAATAAATGGTGCAAACAGTGTGACTAATCTGTCTCTGTGGTAAGCAAAAAACTTTCCTGTAAGTGGGTTGAACTTCACCTTTGAAGTCATTTCAGCTACTTGTCCTTCCCTTTTGGTGAATGCTATATTTGAAGTTGAATCTGCATAATGGGCAAAGTAATGGTGCTTTTAGGCTGCTGAGGTATGTCAAATCATTTACATTTTTTTGTATTTTGTGTTTTATTCTAATAACCATTTGGCCAAAAGAAATGTATAAATTGTTTGTTTTGTAAATTGTAATTTTTTTTTTTTAGCTCAAAGGTTGTGGTAAGTAATGGCTCCACAGACCTGCTTTACCATGTTCAGAGGAAGAGACTGCATGAAGTGAGCTGAATATCTTTAAAAAAAAATTGAATAATGAATATTGAATAGTATGGTTGTGCCCAAGGTGCGAATTAGCCTAAACCAGGGGTAGGCAAGTTCGGTCCTAAAGAGCCGCTGTCCTGCAGAGTTTAGCTCCAACCCTGAAAAAAAACCTTCAGCTGCCTATAGCCTTAGTAATCCTGTAGAGCTTGATTAGCTTGTTCAGGTGTGTTTGATTAGAGTTGGAGCTAAACTCAGCAGGACAGCTGCTCTCTAGGACCCGAACTTGCCTACCCCTGGCCTAAACAATGTCCTTCAGGGGGGTCAAAAAAAGTTTGGGTGGGGGGCAGAGGTGGGTAGTCCAGGGGTCAGAAAGTAAAAGTCCTGCCATATTTTTATTCCACCCACTGAAACATTAATGAGATAAATACGTGTTTAATTGAGTGATGATTGACCATTATTGAAGACACCTGATGATAACAAGCAGAATCACCAAAGGAGAAAATCACAATTTTTAAGTTACCATCATCGAGGTCAGGGTTTGTTTTAGTTGAGCTCTTGACCCTTGACTTTTTAATATTAGATTTTGTTTGGGCATTTTTAACTGCATTAAAACCAACCAGACAAGCAAAGTTAAGAGATGATCAGGTGGTGTTGGTTATGTTTTCACATAATCATTGTTTAATCTGAATCACCAAACTCTTTTAGAGTCCAATGTCTGAGTTCAATTTACATTATTGATTACAGCAGCACTGTGATTCTACAGCAGAAGATCTTTATCAATACAAAAATACATATTTTTTTAAAGTTCTGATTTAAAAAAAATAATAATTCATTTAAACACACCGACATGGTGAGAATATAAAGCATGTTGCAGTGCATTCTGGGTGCCACCAATCAAAATTCATCCATGCCTCCCATCATGCATTGCTGCATGAATAAATTATGAGCTGAATTGTCTTAGTAATTTTCTTTATTCTCACTATTTAAATTTTGCTGTTTTTCTGTGACTTTTTAGTAGCTTGTTTTCTAATTTTCAGAGTTGATCTGTTTATCAGAATATGTTGCTTGTCACCATTGTTGAGATTCATACGCTGATTCTTGATGTCTCTGTGTGTGCTTAAAATATTATCTTTTTTTTGTAATAAGGACAACTTAAAAAAAAAAACAACAACGACGAAAAAAAATTGTAGGATCATGGTGCTGCTGTAATCAATAATGTACTGTAAATCTAACTCAGAGATTGGGCTCTAAATGAGTTCAGTGATTCAGATCAAACAATGATTATGTGAAAACATAACCAACACCACCAGATAATCTTTTAACTTTGCTTGTCTGGTTGGTTTTAATGCAGTTAAAACTGCCCAAACAAAATCTATTATTAAAATGTCAAGGGTCAAGAGCTCAACTAAAACAAACCCTGACCTTGATGATGGTAACTTAAAAATTGTGATTTTCTCCTTTGGTGATTCTGCTTGTTATCATCAGGTGTCTTCAATAATGGTCAATCATGCTAATCAATTAATCACTTATTTATCTCATTAACTTTAACAGTGCTTCAGTGGGTGGAATAAAAATATGGCAGGACTTTCTGAACCCTGGACTACCCACCTCTGATGGGTAGAAAGCTGTTGCCAGTTATTTACTGTAATCTACAGTATGTTACTGTAAAGATACCATGCACTAAATTAAAACTCACGTTACCTCATTTCATTTGCAGAAACCAACTGCCTCAAATTGTCAGAACAACATTTAAATTTACAAACTAATTTTTATTATATGTTAATATGAGCATATAATTACCAAAGTCTCTTAATCTTCTCCTGAACCTAAGCACAGGCTCTACTCTTCAGCACAATGGTGACCCGCAAAACTCAATTTTACACTAAACTACTGGCAACAGTGTTGACAGTATAAAACTGGCAATAGTGTTGCCAGTACATGACTGTTTTTTAACTAACAGTTTGTAACTGTTAAATTATATTTTGTGGGTGTGTCTTTTTATCTTACACCTTTAACCCTTTAAGCCCCACAGGAACATCCTCTAGTGTCCACACTACAGAGTAAAAGTAACATTGACACTGTGTTGCAGTGAGATAATTAAGTTTATATTTAAGTGATGATTGAGCATTAATGATGAACACCTGCTGTTAACAAGCAGAACCACTGAAAAGAGGGACAAGAACGGAATAAATATGAGCAAAAACTACAACTATGAGCAGAACTACAACTGTCTTCCAGCCATTACACATTATTACACTTATTACTGACCAGATTAACTTTATTTCTACAAAAGAAATCTTATTGAGAATTAACAGAAGTTTAGATGTTGATATTTTGGTGAAAATGTTTGGTTTGATTGAGGAAATCAGCATTTGCTTTAGTTGAGATCTTTACCCATGACCTTTTAATACATTAGTTTTTTCTTCTCTGGCTGCTTTAACTATTCATATATTTATGGCTGAAATAAATATAAAGAAAAATTGTTGAGTGCTGATAGTTATGTGTTGGTGAAGACATAACCATCACATAGTCACAGATATAGTACAATCAATACAGATGAAACCCATTGAATCAAAGACTAGACACAGAAATAAATCAGTGAATTAGACAAGTCCAAGCTGATTACAGAATCATCACAACAGCCAAACACCTGACCAACTTTATGTTGGCTTTTTTCCTGCCATGTGTTTTATAAACACTCAGTTACAGCAGCCAGAAAAAGCAAATGTAAAAGAGACTTGTCAACACAATGGTGACTGCAAACTTCAATACATTTTTATTTCCAATAAAACATCAACATCCATATCTGTTAATTCCCAACAAGAACTTCTGTACATGTATGAAAAAAATAATGTCAAACTAGTTTGACACTGAAGTCAGTTGTAGTTCTTGTGTTTCTGCTCGTGACATTTTTCTGATCTTTGTAGGGTCTGCACAGTCTCAAGGATGAGCAGGTCCCACCATAAACTGTGTTTAAGCCTCAATTCACGGGACTTTGGTTTGTAAATCTTACATCGATTCCGGCCCGGCAGACATTAATGGATCACGAGACTCTTTTTTATGACTATTTCGATAAGTCCCAAAACTCTCCTCTGTGACTTCAAAGGAGATGCGAACCCCACGGATCGGGTTTCGAGGAGACAGGACCGAATTCCAAACGGTCATAAAAAGGAAAATACACGCACGCACCCACAGACACACACACACACATACAAAGCCCTACATAAAGACTGTATACACAAATATTATACCTGCAAATATTAATGTATCTGCCACTATGGTGCTTGTTGCATGTATGTGTTCCCATTCAGTCGGTCACGTTCGACGTACGTCGGACAGACCGACGAATAGGAATCTCGCTAGAGAGGCCAATCTACTTCGAGTGTAACTAAACGAGCCAATGCACATTGGCATGCAATCATATGCATCAGCTGCTCGCCTCGCAGCGCAGGTATATAATGAGCAGCAGGTGCGTTGCATCTTCAGTTTTTCGCTTCGGAGCCGAACGGTGTTTGTTCCTGTTCTCTGCAAGCGAGTGTCTGCTAGAAGACGAGTAAAGCTTTTTGGTTGAACTTCTCTTTTTTTCCGAGTGCGGGCGAACAGCATAGCAGCGGGGTCGAAGTCCTCTCTTTTTCTGTTTTTGAGCGCTGAAAAGTCGTTTTTACGGCTGGTAAGAGTGAGCGCCTTCAAAGAGAGAGAGAAAGCACACGACAGGCTGCACACAATCCCTGTCTGTGTTGCGGTGGCCGTTCCCCTGCGTGCTTCAGCACTTCTAAAAGAGTAAAGTCCCTGAAAGAGCTTACACAAGTAGATTCGCGTCTTTTTAAAGACGACATCCTACTTGTGTTTCTGGATGCGGTCGTTCCTGTCCTCACTGACGGCCACGATCACCGTTTCACATGTCTGGGCGCGTGATGAAATGATGTTCGTGGGTGTTCATGTTTTCATATGAGAACATGATCACGTCGACACGCCGGTCGTGACTCTTCTTTCTCCGGGAAGCTTGAGTCCCCTCTGTTGTTGGCCAGCTGCTGCTTGTGTGTAAAAGCACAGCCGCGGGTCTGCCCGACACTCTGGGAGACCGTGGAGATCAACGAGAGCAAACCTCTCGCTCCTCTGCGTGTCGTGTGCCGTCGAGCTGCCGGGCTGCAGCGCGGGTTGTCACGGCAACCCAGCGCTCGCTCGGCGCTCTAGATGCGCGGTTCCCTTGCATAATCTCCATTGTAGCGCCCTCTCTGGTGCACCAGAAGAGGTCTACTTTGCTGATATGGCTTGGGTGACATGAGGTTTAGGGGTTCCTTCGGGGAACCAACCCCCTAGGGCCCCTCCCTCTCTAGCGCATTGCAAGCTGTGCAGTTTCTGGATTGAATTGCTGGTCCTTTTCATAGGGGAACCTAGCATTTCATTCAGAGCTCCAGCTGAGGGACAGACGTCGATTGCAGCATCGGAGGGAGTGCTGTTATGCTCTGGAAATGAGGGTGACGCTGCCCACTGTAATGGTGTGTGCTTATGCTGACTCAGATTCGGAGTTTACAGCCATGTTTCCTGGGTCTTCCAGATGTGCATGGAAAACGTGGCAGTATTGCGGCAGTGTTGGCAGTATTTTCCTCTCTCACTACCCTCTTGGAACGGGTGGCTGTACACAGACCACACCCACCCTGCATGTGAGGCCAAGGCACTCTTTTTGCATGAGGGTAGTTCTGTGCTGGGGTTGAGCTGCGCTTGTTGACTAACCGTGATCAAAGTCACGGCGCAGGCCCTCAGCCAGACGATGTCCACCTCAGTGGTCCAGAAGTGCCCCCTGGCTTACCTTTTGAGGTGTGAGAGGTTGTCAAGCTAAATGCTTTCTCAGTGCTCCCATCTTACGAGGTGGCCTTTTCGGTGACACTATCGAGGAATGAGCCCAGCGGTTCTCCTCAGTTAGTAGCGGATCGGGGAGCTTCCCTTGACAAACCATGGAGTTCCTCTTGGGCCGCCCCTCAGTCTGCTCGTCGCCAAGGGTGTCGTCCCCTGCAAGAAACTCCGGCCCAGCAGGCTCTGCTGTATCCATTGCGGGGAGATGACGCCTCCCGTCTCTGCAGCTGTTTAACTGGTTGGTGAGAATCACCCCTGAGACGGGCGACCCAGAGATGGGTGGGGCTGCTCTTCCACCCCTGGAGGAGGGCCAGGTGGTAAATCCTTTTATTGGGTTTGTTTCTGTTCCGCCACTGACCCAAGAGGCAGCGGTACCCAAATTTAAAAGAGCAGTTCCTCCATTTCCAGGTCTGAAGAGGGTTTGGCGAGCAGTGGGAGGTGAAAAACCTCACCACTCTCATCCCCCTCTTCTGTCGCCAGCGGACAGCAGCGGGCAGCCAAAGCCTCGACTGCTCCCTCTGTCCATCCGTGGAGCCAGGTAAGTGTTGCCTAGAACACTGTGACGCCGCTTCGGGCCGCCTCACAAAGAGAGCCCCCCGAGCCGCGTCCTTGTGTTCCACCTCGCTGCCCTGCTGCGGGTAAACCGGTGGTCCCTTTGGTCCTGCTTGTACGGTCTCTGCGAGCCGGGTTAGCGCTCCCCAGTCCATCTCGCTGGCTCCTTCGGACCATCAGGGTCGGCTTTGCGATTCAGTTCGCCCGGCTTCCCCCCCAAGTTCAGGGACGTCCTCTTCACTACAGTGACTACATGTTTCAATTCTTCCGCGACACAGGCCATTCCTGAGATTCGCGTTCGAAGGTCGAGCATATCAGTCAGGGCCGTCGCAAGGGGGGTGCGAGGCCCTGTGCGAAGTTGACTTGCGAGGCCCTCTCTGCAATTGATTTGCGTGCATGTGTGCGGGTATTGCTATAGTAACGAATCCAACTTTCATGCATCTGTAAAAAAGTGGTTTGACCTATTTCAGATGCTGCAATTAGAATTTAAAATGGAGTGAGTAAAACTCTGTATACAATCTTGACGTGTGTGGTAATAGGCTATTGTGCGATCTAGCCTATATGGCATAATAACAACAACAACAATAATTAAAAGCGATCTTAGGGAATAATAACTAGCCTAAATAAGAATGGTAAAATAAGATCTAGGTCTAATTGTAGTTATGAGGTAATCATTTAAAAATATTTTATTTTAAAATGTGCAAACATTCACTCTTATTCATCCAATAGTGAAAACGCAAACGTTTCTTGTCACATTAATTTATGATTTACATGAATCATTATGGCATAATTTAAATTCAAAACGGCGAAATTTCGTAGAAAGTTGAGTAGTTTGCATCACTAGATTAGATAATCTATCACTAGATAGTCTAAAACAGCCTATTAAATCGTTATCAGTTGACACATTTCTACTGTTTAATCGTGTCTACCAGCACATCGCTCACCCTTGTATGCCGGATTATATATTTTAGTCACCACGGCCACTTGTTGAATTTATGCCTCACCTTGAACTTCATCTTGTTGCAACCCGGTGGCCTGGTTAGCCTCAGTGATGTAGGTTGTGTTGCTAGTAGTCGCAGTATTGGCTAGGGCTGTGACGGTAGGCATGACAACCGCGCCACCGCGGTCGTGGAGCGTCACCGGCGGTTGTGTGACGTCATATATAATACATATTTATATATCTCAGAGATCGCGTTAACTGAAAATTTTCCGTCTTTGTTGGAATTTTTTTTAGCAGTGACGGAAAAAAATCTGCAGTCCGTCCGTCATTTTGACAGATTATGTAGTTTGTATGTAAGCTTGTAATTCCCACCCCGTCCAGTAGGTGGTGAGCGCGCTCCAGTGTGGCAGCAGAGCGCGAGTTCAGTCTCCAGAATTAAATGAAAACGATGCGCTTGATGGATTACACACAGACGAGCACCCAGTTTAAGTAAACTGTATAATAATAAAGTTACTTATGCTTACTTACATAATTAAGTTTAGTTATTTTTCTTGCTAAGTTAATGGTCAACGAATGGCTTTTCTGAGGTATAATGGTACGTGACATTGTTTGCAACACTGATTGAACTGACGTTCGGTAAACTACTGTATCTTTCAACATATTTTTTTTTAATTTTCATTCATGTTTATTTCGTTCTGTACAGTAGTAAAGAGGAAAGGATGATCGCATTCACTCACAATCCGTGACAAGAGTTCAAGATGAAAACTGAAAGTGACGCAGCTAGTCTTTGATCAACTTTCTTTTCATAGTAGGCTATAAATGCATAGCCTACGCCTATTTGCTTATCATGTAAGTTTTCCCTTTCGCTTTCCCCCACCACCGCGACATCTTTCTTTTTAATTTGTTTCCGTTTCTCGCCACCCTGACTCGTGTTTACGAAATCGGTCACGCTCTCGTGTAGCACCCGACATTTTTTCCTCACAGAGTGAGCAGCTCATAGTGGTGCGAGCATGCAGAACATAATATCGAAATTTGAAAATTAATAATTATTTGCAGATTTCTTTTCATGTGGCCTTGATTATACATAATTGCGGGACAGATGAATTTTATTTATTATCGATGTTTGGTGGAAAACTAATAAAAAAATAGACATAAACTACATAAAATGCAGGCCAGGAGCGAGGCCCTCTAGAGGCGCGAGGCCCTGTGCGGTCGCACACTTGGCACAGCCCTTGCGACGGTACTGATATCAGTACAGAGTCCTACCCTTCGGGCTGGCCCTGTCTCCCCGCGTCTTCACGAAAGTCGTGGAGGGAGCCCTTGTTCCCATGAGAGAACAGGGTGTTCGCATTCTCAACTATCTCGATGACTGGCTCATTCTAGCACAGTCCCGGGATCAGTTGTGCAAACACAGGGATTTGGTGCTCAGACACCTCAGCCAGTTGGGGCTTTAGGTCAACTGGGAAAAGAGCAAACTCGCCCCGGTGCAGAGGATCTCTTTTCTCGGTATGGAGTTGGATTCGGTCGAGCAGATAGCACGCCTCACAGAGGAACGTGCTCGGTCGGTGTTGAACTGCCTGAATACATTCAATGGCAGGACAGCGGTCCCACTGAAGGGCATATGGCGGCTGCTGCGGCTGTAACACCGCTCGGTCTGCTTCATATGAGACCGCTTCAGCACTGGCTTCACGGCCGAGTCCCGAGATGGGCGTGGCAGCGCGGCATGTTCCGGGTGCAAATCACTCAGGAGTGCCGCCGAACCTTCAGTCCGTGGTCGGACCCCTTGTTTCTTCGGGCAGGAGTGCCCCTAGAACAGGTGTCCCGGCATGCTGTGGTGTTCACAGATGCTTCTGCCACCGGCTGGGGTGCCACGTACAACGGGCATGCAGTGTCAGGGGTTTGGACGGGATCCCATCTGCATTGGCACATCAACTGCCTCGAGTTGCTGGCAGTACGCCTTGCTCTGAGCCGCCTCAAAGGCCTGCTACGGGGCAAGCATGTACTGGTCCGTACGGACACTGCGACCGTTGCATACATCAACCATCAAGGTGGTCTACGCTCCCGTCGCATGTCGCAACTCGCCCCCCATCTCCTCCTGTGGAGTCAGAAGCTTCTGACGTCGCTTCGCGCCATTTATGTCCCCGGTGTGCTCAACTGTGTGGCCGACGAGCTATCACGAGCTGCGCTGCCAGGAGAATGGCGACTCCACCCCCAGGTGGTTCAGCTGATTTGGAGAGAGTTCGGAGAGGCTCAGGTAGACCTGTTTGCCTCACCAGAAACCTCCCACTGCCAGTTGTTTTACTCTCTGACCGAGGGGACACTTGGGACAGATGCACTGGCTCACAGCTGGCCCCGGGGCCTGCGCAAATATGCGTTTCCCCCAGTGAGCCTACTTGCACAGACCCTGTGCTAAGTCAGGGAGGATGAGGAGCAGGTCTTGTTAGTTGCGCCTTACTGGCCCAACCGGACCTGGTTCCCAGAACTCTCACTCCTCGCGACAGCCCCTCCCTGGCCCATCCCTCTGAGGAAAGACCTTCTTTCTCAGAGACGGGGCACTCTTTGGCACCCGCGTCCAGACCTCTGGAAACTCCATGTCTGGTCCCTGGACGGGACGCGGAGGTTCTAGGTGACTTACCCCCTGAGGTACTTAACACCATCACTTCGGCATGTGCACTGTCTACGAGACGTGCTTACGCCTCGAAGTGGAACCTGTTCTTCGAGTGGTGCTCTTCTCGCCGAGAAGATCCCCGAAGATGCTCGATCGGAGTCGTGCTTTCCTTCTTGCAGCAAGGGTTGGAGCGTAGGCTGTCCCCCTCCACCCTCAAAGTCCATACTGCTGCCATATCTGCTTACCACGACCACATAGATGGCAAATCTGTTGGTCAGCACGACCTGGTCATCAGGTTCCTTAGGGGGGCGAGACGGTTAAATCCTCCTCGTCCCCCCTCCATACCCTCTTGGGACCTTACTCTGGTGCTCAGAGCACTCCAGATTGCTCCCTTTGAGCCTTTGTTGTCAGCAGACTTAAAGATTCTGTCTATGAAGACTTTGCTGCTGGTGGCATTGGCCTCCATCAAGAGGGTAGGGGACCTGCAGTCATTTTCGGTCGACGAATCATGCCTAGAGTTCGGGCCGGGTGACAGCCACGTGGTACTGAGACCCCGGCCTGGCTATGTGCCCAAGGTTCCTACCACTCCCTTCAGGGACCAGGTAGTGAGCCTGCAAGCGCTGCCCTCGGAGGAGGCAGACCCAGCCCTGGCTTTGCTCTGTCCAGTTCGCGCCTTGCGACTGTACATAGACAGAACTCGAAGCTTCAGGACCTCAGACCAGCTCTTTGTCTGTTACGGAGGCCAGCAGAAGGGAAAGGCTGTCTCCAAGCAGAGGATGGCCCACTGGATAGTGGATGCCATCGCCCTGGCTTACCAAGCTCAGGGCGTGCCCTGCCCGCTCAGGTTGCATGCTCACTCCACGAGAGGTGTGGCATCCTCCTGGGCGCTGGCTCGTGGCGCCTCGCTAACAGACATTTGTAGAGCTGCGGGCTGGGCGACACCTAACACGATCGCTAGATACTATAGCCTTCGTGTCGAGCCGGTCTCCTCCCGTGTCGAGCCTCAGGTCAGAGGCACGGAGAGGCCCCGGCTTAGTGTCGGCTTGCTGCGCTACATGCGCGTTCTATTCTCCAGAGAGTCCCTACGGGCAGACCCTGTTGAGTCCTCCGGTTACCCTTCGGCAGCCGACGTGGTGGAGCGTCTGGCGCCAGGCCTA
Organism: Chanodichthys erythropterus; assembly: GCF_024489055.1. Classification (NCBI taxonomy): domain Eukaryota; kingdom Metazoa; phylum Chordata; class Actinopteri; order Cypriniformes; family Xenocyprididae; genus Chanodichthys; species Chanodichthys erythropterus. Next base: position 36,699,114 of record NC_090233.1, on the reverse strand, counting down.
TACTCCGTTGTATCCTTGAGAACCGGATTTAGGCTGGGTTCCATATGTGTGACCCTACGGGGATCCCATATGGCTTTTTCCACGGCTGCTCCTAAACGAAGCCCGTGTCTTTCCCTCTGGGAGAACCCATCTCTCACCGAGTGGAGTCACCCCAGTTCTTCCATATGTTGTACAACCTACAAGGTTAGTCCATATGTACTTATCCATATAACTCCTTCGGGGAAGGATATGGCTTCCGCAGCGTTCCTTATCGCATGTAAGGCTACGCTTTCCCAGCGTTATCCAATTGTCGCACTGAGTGGGTTTTGGGAACAACAGTGATCGACCCTCTCTGTGTGAGCCTGGTCCCACCGTCCTTAGGCAAGGGGGTTCAGGTGGCTCACGACAGAGCACTGGAAGAGGGCAGCTCCTGTGGCGCTTTGGTAGGGATTCCTATTCGTCGGTCTGTCTGACGTACGTCGAACGTGACCGACTGAATGGGAACGTCTCGGTTACATAGGTAACCCTCGTTCCCTGAAGGAGGGAACGGAGACGTACGTCCCGTCGCCACAGGCGTTGTCCTGCTGATGCTGCTGCCTGCTGGGTTCGGCTCCTCAGCGAAAACCTGAAGATGCAACGCACCTGCTGCTCATTATATACCCGCGCTGCGAGTCGAGCAGCTGATGCATATGATTGCATGCCAATGTGCATTGGCTCGTTTTAGTTACACTCGAAGTAGATTGGCCTCTCTAGCGAGATTCCTATTCGTCGGTCTGTCCGACGTACGTCTCCGTTCCCTCTTTCAGGGAACGAGGGTTACCTATGTAACCGAGACGTTACTAATGTAGAATCGTAGAATTGACTGTAGTAGGTTAGTTTTCATGTTAAACGATAGTATTAGAGTAGAAAGTGTATCTTCTTTATGGGATGAGAGACACCTGTCAAGTTTGATCTCTCCGTAAAGCTGTGAGTCCGAGCTACTCACTCATGTACGTTACATTCCTGTCAAATGCATCGTTCAATGTTTAATAATACTATGAAGAAAATGCACTGATTCAACTAATACAACAGTTAAACCGTCGTTTGAAACTTCGCCGAAACAACTTCCGGAAGAAGGAACAACTATCAAACCGAGCGCTCCGAAACTCTAAGCACCCCAACGAACCTATGCAAGTATAACGTTTTACAATCTTAAATGCTGAGTCTCCTTGCTGGCTCTTAAAGGTGACTGTTGCAATTTGCCATGCTTTGATCATTTCGTTTCTGCCTTTACTTTCACCTATATGTACTTCAGGGCCGGGTCTAGGGGGGGCTAGGAGGGGCAATGCCCCCCCAGATTTCTCTTGTGCCCCTCCAAAATCCCCAGGATACTCGTTGTACTCGTTTTCAGGATACAAAATGTAAAAAATATATCAACACTAAATTAGTTACATACGCGAATTACTAGAAACATTGTGCGGTTGTATTTTTCATCCTTTTACAGTTCTCCCTCACAGACATGCTCAGCACTTCAGGTGCTCACACCATGCTAGAGCTGCCATAATTACAAGATTTCAACTTGTAAAAAGCATTCATGTCCTCATCCACATCCTTTTTCTAAGAAGTTTTCCAAGACTATTGCACACCTTATCTGATCACTTCTCAAGACAGTCATTGACAATACATGATGACATGCAGCTCCTTCATAAATGCGTTCTAGTCTCTATTTAAACATGCACACACCGTTAATACATTGATACGCGATCATGGAACACTTGAGAATTTAGCTTGGAATTTTAAAATTGTGATTTCCAAGTCATGAAAAATTAAATAATAAAAATATATATATATATATTTATATATATATATATATATATATATATATATATATATATATAGATGTAACTATTATAGTAAAATATAAAATAGTTTTGCTCAGTTATGTTCAGCTCTAGAATATTCTATCAGCATCTGCAAAATATCCGTAATTTAAAAAATAACTCGGTGTTGCTGCCCTCAAAATGATGGGACCTACTCACCAAGTAGTTTGGAGATAGAGGGACACAGGAATATTTCCTGATCAAAAATGTAGGGGTGCGGTTAAAATAAGTGTCAGCCAATGGACTAAAACATACACTGTTTCGGTAGCGAGATGAAAATGCATACACTTTTTTTTTTTTACATAAATTTTCATGATTTAAAAAGAAAATATAAAACTTATTGATATTTTCAATATTATTGTGGGATTAAATAGATAATAGAATCTTAGTAAAAATCTAAGATTTGAATACTTAAATGCTTTTTAAATGTGTTTGTTGTTGTTGTGGGACAATTGATTGACAGATAAACGCTCTTATTTTATGGAAGACGAAACCTGCAAAAACAATAAATAAATACCTAAATAAATGTGCAAATAAATACATAAATAAATATATAAATCCACATATTCCTGCATAAATAAATAAATGAATAGCCAGTTGATTAGAGAGGCCAAACAGAAGAAAGGTGATCTAACAGTGGTATGGTTAGATCTAGCAAACACTTATGGATCTATCCCACACAATCTCATCCAGACTTAACCATTACCACATTCCAACTGCTATTCAAGAAATGATCACCAGTTATCTAGGAGGAATTAAACTGAGGTTCAGGATAGCCCTATAAAGTGCTTGGGTAAGTGGTTTGATGCATCTCTGAAAGATGGTGCCAGTGTTGCAGACGCTGTGAAACAAACTGATGAATGGTTGAAGAAGATCGACAGATCAGGACTCCCTGGAAAATTTAAAACCTGACTGTTCCAGCACAGCCTTATGTCCAGGCTTATTTGGCTCCTCACATCTATGAATTCCCCATATCAGTTTTAGAAGGCATTGAGAGGAAAACCAACAAGCATCTGCAGAGATGGTTGGGGATTCCCCAAGCTTCTCTTCGGTGGGCCTATACATCCATTCAGGACAGCTGCAGCTCCCTCTGTCATCTATTGTGGAGGAATTAAAGGTGGAAAAATGTAGAGTCGCCCTAAGTCTGAGAGATTCCAAAGACGTCCGGGTTAGGCAAGCAGGCATTACAACAAGATCTGGCTATAAATGGGCAGTCAACACGGCCATCGAACAGGCAGAAAGCTCATTGAAGTTGCGAGACATCATCGGCAACCCCTGCATAGGATGTCAAGGCCTGGGGTCGACACATTTCCAACAGTTTGGGAACGCAAACACAATGGTCAGGCGAGGTATGGTCCAGTCAGAAATCCGGGCTCAAGAGGAACAGAGGCGTTTGTCCAGAGCAGTGGAAAAAGCATCCCAGGGAGCATGGACAAAATGGGATCTGCCTAAGCGTAAGAATTGTGGAGATTGGAGCCATACCGCATCTCCTTCCTGCTGCACTCTGTGTATGACACCCTTCCTTACCATCTCATCTGCATACATGGAGGCTGAGGGACGACCCGTACTGCAAGCTCTGCGGTCAAATGGGGACACTGGCACATATACTGTCAGGGTGCAAAACGTCTTTAACCCAAAGACACTATAGGTGGCACCACAACAAGGTACTCTTTTTCCCCCGCTGACACAACAGAGCGAAAGAGGTACAAGAAGAAGCAAGTGGCACAGGTGAGGGGAAAACTATCACCTTCATCAAGGAGGGATTTAGGCCCTTTGCAACTAATGCGTCAGCAAAACCCAATCTGCTACAGTCCAAGAACTCTTGGGAAATGAGAGTTGATGTCGAAAAGAGGCTGCAGTTCCCAGAAGTGGTCCACACAGCTCTTCGCCCGGATATCGTTCTGTGGTCAGACAAAGATCGTAAAATGATCCTAGTTGAGCTGACCGTGCCATGGGAGGAGGGCTGTGAGGAGGCACACGAGAGAAAAGCCTTGAAATATCAGCCGTTAATCCAAGAGTGCAAAAACAAGGGGTGGCAGGCATGGCTGTTCCCTGTGCAAATAGGTTTTGTAGAGGCTTTCCTGCCAAATCAGCATGGCGGTTGCTGTCAGCTTGGTTGCTGTAGGCATGGATGAGAGGAGCAAGAAACATGCGACTCATAGGATGGGACAGGAGGCTGAACGAGCTTCATGCTGGATATGGAGTAAGAGAGAGGAAGAAAGCTAGAAGCCAGGAGCAGATGGGCAGTGATTTGGCCACAACTGCCGACCCACCGACTGGAGAGTGTTGTGGTTAAGGGTCGAAACACTCAAGGAAGGTTGGGTACCACTTGATGACATCTGCTGCTGGCAGGAAGATACACCCAACAGGTGTATTCATAATAAATAAATAAATATATACACTGCGTTCCAAAGTATTATGCAATTGACATATCAGTAAGATTTCAGTAGAATAAACATTTAGATTTTAGTTTTTCTAAGAAAATGTTTGTTTGTTTATTTATCCATGTCTTTTTAGATAACTGGTATCAATCTCAGACAAAATAATTTGCCAGGTCTATGGAAACCCTACTTAGAGGTTGTTCCACATTATTAATTTTTATTGTTTTTATTATTATTTTTGCAGGTTTGTCCTCCATAATATTCATGATGGTGTTATCAGTTATCTTTGACCATTTTAACCATCTCTTGAAATTTTTATATCCTCTTGACTACCAGGAAAATGCTATGGCCTCTTTAGTGGACACCAGGACTCAGTTTTTAAAAAAATAAAATAAGACATGAATAGACATAAAAAGGCAAAAACAATGGGATTTTTTTTTTTTTAATCACCAATCAATTTTTAGGGAGTAATAATTGGTAAGATTTTCATAATAATATCTAATATTTCATAGGAATATTAATACATAATTTCTTTCCCTATTCACTTGTTGTGTCTCCCAAAATGCCTCATAAACACTATTTAAGTCATGTTGTCCTCTACAGTGGACATGTATAAAATCGATGTTCTGTTTTGTAACAGAAAGTCATTTTGATTTGAAACCCCATAACATTTTCCTGAGATGTTGATTTATGACAGACAATTTGAAAATTAGTCAGATGTAAATGATAATAACAAAACGTTATCATATTTCCATAAGGGTGTTAAATTTGATCACCAAATTAAAGGGTTAGTTCACCCAAAAATGAAAATTCTGTCATTTATTACTTACCCTCATGTCGTTCCACACCAGTAAGACCTTCGTTCATCTTCGGAACACAAATTAAGATATTTTAGTTGAAATTCAATGGCTCAGTGAGGCCTTCATAGGGAGCAATGACATTTTCTCTCTCTAGATCCATAAAGGTATTAAAAACATATTTAAATCAGTTAATGTGAGTACAGTGGCTCAATATTAATATTATAAAGTGACAAGAATATTTTTGATGCGCCAAAAAAAAACAAGATAACGACTTATTTAGTGATGGTGATGGCCGATTTCAAAACACTGCTTTATGAAGCATCTGAGCATAAATGAATCAGTGTGTTGAATCATGATTCAGATCACGTGTCAAACTGCCAATGGCTGAAATCACGTGACTTTGGCGCTCCGAACAACAGATTCGATACACTGATTCATTTATGATCCGATGCTTCCTGAAGCAGTGTTTTGAAATCGGCCATCACTAAATAAGTCGTTATTTATTTTTTTTGGCGTACCAAAAATATTCTCATCACTTTATAATATTAATATTGAACCACTGTACTCACGTGAACTGATTTAAATATGTTTTAGTACATTAATGGATCTTGAGAGAGGAAACGTCATTGCTCCCTATGGAGGCCTCATGGAGCCATCGGATTTCAACTAAAATATCTTAATTTGTTTTCCGAAGATGAACGAAGGTCTTACGGGAGTGGAACGGCATGACGGTAAGTAATAAATGACAGAATTTTCATTTTTGGGTAAACTAACCCTTTAATGTCAACCATTTTTAAAGACCAAGGAGAGGGAATGGTCATGGTGAAACCTCTGAACATTTGGTATCTCTGAAAAGCCCTGAATCTGCTCTTTACAGGACATCCAGACTGTGACATGTAAGGTCACAGAGTAATTCACTAAAATATAATGTCCTCTACAGAGGACAAAACTTCATAGCTGGTAGTCAGCAGGAATATGTTTCTATAATTTTATGATAATTGTACATGGTGGAATAAATGAGACACTATAAAACCATCAAAGAATTCATTAAATCCATTACTGATACTGGTAAGTGCTGTTGCACCAAAATGATGTCACTTCCTGGGGAATGATGTCACTGAGGAAATAGCTTTTAGTAAAATTTAAGGGGATAGTTAAACTTTAGTTTTTCTAAAATAAGTGATACTGAATGTAAGAGAACCATATAAAATAGCTGCCTATTAAACAATACTCAAAAGAAAAGTTTGATTAGAGAAATAAAAGCAAAACACCTGGAATTTCTCTATAGGAAAATTATTTTAAATGATCACTTAATTATTTTTATTGATACGGATAATTGAATTATATCAAATCACCATAGATGGCCAAAGCTTTGAGTTTGTCATGAATTTCTACAAATCTAGAAGAACAAAATGTGAAGTGAAAGTAGGGGATCTTGTTGATGAGGAAAACAAAAACAGTTTTGGAAGTGTTTTGTGGAAGTATAGCATGTGCAGTCATGCACAATATTGCCCAAGAGAAGGACACAAGACACGAGTCCTTTATAAATGCAAAAGCGACACAGTTGTCACATGTCAAATGGTTATCGGTAGAGTAATGCTGGAGGCACTGCTTTTTTGCTAAGGTGAGAGACTGCAAATTATTTGTCTTGTGAACATTTACTTGAATTATTATTATATTTATTTGAGATAATATTGAATAGTTTTATTTACTATGACTACATTTTCAAAAAGTTTTATTTTACTTTTAGTTTTTCTTGTTGTTGTTATATAATGTTACATTCAACTTTAAGGTTGAAATGACATTGCTGAGCAGAAATAATTTGGTAACAGTGACTGGGATATTACTGATTTTACACTGTAAAAAGTAATATGCTGTATCTACTCAATAAAATTGTAGCAACAGATTACAAGCAATATTATTCATTAAATTCACCATATAAGAATTGTGTTAGAATAAATCAAATTAATTCATTAAGTCAACCATTTAAAATGTGTGAAATTAACAAACAGCATTAAAAAACACAAACTGACATAAAAAGCAAAGAGTCAAACTGTCCAACTAAACGAAACACTGATCACCATAATAGTAACCAAACATTTTCAATAAAATCAAGATCAACATCTAAACCTCTGTTAATTCTTGTGTTTCTCTTTCCTTCTGTGATTCTGCTTGTTGTCATCAGGTGTCTTAAATGTTGGCAATAAAAAATAGTTCTTAATTCATCTTTGTCAAAAGTTTATGTAGATATAATGTGTAATACTTGAACTATTTAACTAACAAAAGATCCTTTTGCTGTCTGCTTACAGGGAATCAACGTAAATTACAATGGATTCAACAGATTTCCTATTTAACTATGATTCAAATAGTGAATATGGAAATTACATTTATTATGATAACTCCAGTAATATAACTCATGAAGAAGTTTCTTTCCCCACAAAAGTCCACAACACATGTTTCACTCAGGTTCTTTGCCTGTTGTTGCTGGTGATCAATTTGATCATCTGTTTGCTGGGCCTTGGAGGAAATGCGGTGGTCATCTGGATTGCAGGGTTTGGCATGAAGAAGACAGTCAATACTACCTGGTACCTGAGCCTGGCTCTGTCTGACTTCATATTCTGTGCCTGCTTGCCATTTAACATCGCCTATAGTGTCACCTCGGACTGGATCTTCGGCCTCTTCATGTGCAAGTTCACGTCCTTTGTCATGTTCCTCAACATGTTCAGCAGCATCTTCCTCCTCGTCATCATCAGCATGGATCGCTGCATCGCCGTCATGTTTCCTGTTTGGGCACAGAATCACCGCACTATCGGAAAAGCATCTGTGTTAATTGTACTCGCATGGATCATCTCTGCAGCTTTAAGTATCCCATCTATTGTATTCCGTGATGTCCAGAATTACCTGGGCACAAACCGATGCATGAACAACTACACGTCCAGCCAGTACAGCCACAGAATCATCGCAATGAGCCGCTTTGTTTTTGGATTTGTGATCCCTTTCATCCTCATCATCGTTTGTTATACTGTCATCATCCTCAGACTGAGAGCCACCCAAATGGCAAAGTCCAACAAACCCTTTAAGATCATGACGGCTCTCATTCTGACCTTCTTCGTGTGCTGGCTGCCGTACCACACATTTGTGCTAATCGAACAAAACAAAACCTTCAGCAATGAGGTCATTACTCACGGACTGACCATTGGCACCACTGTTGCTGCCGCTAACAGCTTCCTAAACCCTGTTTTGTATGTCTTCATGGGCAATGACTTCAGGAAGAAGTTCAAAAGCTCCATCTTATCAAAGATTGAGAATGCTATTGGAGAAGATGGCCGAACAATCAGTCGCTACCTGTCTCGCTCTAGCTCAGTGGATGCCAGGGCGTCCACTCATATCTAAAATAATAAACTAGAAGTAAGTTATTTTGCATTAGGGCTGTCAATTTAATGCAGTTCCTGGAGGGCCATAGTCCTGCAGACTTCAGTTCCAACCCTAACTAAACACACCAACTAATCAAGGTCTTTAGGATTACTAGAAACTTTTAGGTAGGTGTTTTGGAGCTGGTTCTAGAGGAGTTTCACATGATTTAATGCAATTATTTAGAAAGATAATTGTAAAAAAAAATTAAAAAAATAAATAAATAAACTTTATTTCTACTTTAGCAATGAAAAGGCATGGACAGTTTTTTTTCAGCTGACCTTGTTGCATATGCATTTGGAGGATTTTTCTCTTTCTAAGTTTTCTTAATTTTCTTCCATGTCATTTTCCGTTAAGTTTGTGGATATTTCCTTTAATCATAATCAGAAAGAGCTTTATTCCCAAGTATGTTTGCACACTCAAAGAATTTGTTTTCTGTGACAGAAGAAGTTTTCAGTACACAGAGACAATGACAGTACACAGATAGTAAAATAAAAACTAAAGATATATGTAAATAAGACACACATATGTATAACAAAAACAAAATTGACAAACTTGTATGCACAGGTTTGCTATATACAAACAGAATAGAATAGAATAATTAACAGGGAATGGAATAGGAAGAGGTAGAGTATTGTCAAGTAATATTGCACACAGTTATCATTGCACAGTGGGACGTAGATAGTCTGGGGGAAGAAACTTTTCCTGTGCCTGGCTTTTCTGGTGCTTGGTGCTCTGTAGTGCTGGCCAGGCGGCAAATGTTCAAAAAGAAGGTGGCTTGGGATTGGGATTCTCTGAGCAGTCCGAACTGTCCTTTGTGGTCTTCTGACCACAATTTGTAGCTGAGCAAAACCAGACAGTTATTGAAAAACAGAGGACGAACTCGATGACTGCTGAGTAGAACTGCATCAGCAGCGCCTGTGGCAAGTTGAACTTCCTCAACTGGCGAAGGAAGTACAATCTCTGCTGGGCCTTTTTCCACAATGGAGTCAATGTGATTGTCCCACTTCATGTCCTGAAATACTGTTTAATCCTAAAACACAACATAATGCAATGCATAGTTGTGAATACAGGTGAAACATCTGTGAAAAATCAACATGGAAAATTCCTTCTCATTAACAGTAAAGTGGGCCCTATGGACTTTTCTTAGAGTGTGCCACCTGAGCGTAGATTTTCTTACCATCTGTGCAATTTAAGCTTCAAAATACCACCTAAATGTTATTCTGGATGCATTCTTGCATTCAAAACTGCAACAAAATGAAACAGAACAAAAGGGTTACAAGATGCGTCTTTAAACGCTGCTTTTAAACGTGACACTGCATCTTAAAATGTGGTGCAACAACCAAAAATATCTGACAAAAAAAAACATGTACATTGTCAAGATAGAATGTGATAACCCGCCCTGTGTGAAAGAAGCCTTTCTCACAATTTAAAGCCAGTCATGCCTAAATGACATACACGGTAATAAACAATATACTGACTTCTGACACCACTTTTTTTTGTAATATATATATTTAATGATTTACATGTTTGCCACAATAATGTATTGTCTTTGAATTATCTTCATTTGATGCTTTGTAATTAGAATTTGCAGTTAATTTGATTACATTTTTAAACAATCCTAATTTTCAGTGATCTACAGTAAATCAAGCCATCATTATGCACAATGCAGATGGATTCCTAATGTAAGCAAGCATTCTTTAATCTTCATAATAACTTTGTATAATACTCTGTATAATAACTTTACTGAACTTTTCTGTGACTAATAAACATAATTATTTAACTGCAATTATTGTGCTGTGAGCTTCATAATATACCACACTTTTGCATCATCCCACAATGGTAAAGGAGGCAGAGTTTGACACATGTTGGCCAGTTCACTGAAATGGCGCTATATTATCTGGTTTTAACCTCAAACCAGCCTATTGCTAACTATCAGATAAACAGAGCCTTTTGAATGTGGCCATCAACAGTATCAGTTCTCAGAAATTTGCTTGCAACTCTCAGAGGAACTAGGTGTTAAAATTTGGCAAATAGCCTTGTCTGCACTTATCATGAGAAAAAAACCTAGCAGCAGAAGTACAGATCTGAAGCATTGAAAACGGCATTGTGAAGCTTACTTTGTGAGGTAAGTTATTCTATATAGATGTTATACGAGCCAATGCATCAAAGATATATAAGATACAAGATGTGTATTTGATCATGCGGTGAACACTTGTTTTCTGTACCATTCTAAAGACAGAGAGCAGTAACTGAATTAAGATGCATGCGCCTAATTTCATGCAGTAACAAAATCTGTAGTTTGTAAATCGTAAAATCAAGATACTTTATAAATTCAGGATTGCAACCACATTTACAGGCTGTAGATAGGATACAAAATAAGAAACATTACATCTTCCTAACTTAACAAACATACTTGTCAGTCATAATTTTTACATGCATGTTGAAGTTTCAAAGTGAGTTAGTTGCATTTCAATTTCAAATGCTGATAACATGATACTTGTGTAAATTGTGGTCCTGTGTGGTTTTTGCTCAGCAACTGCATTCATTTTTAGAAATAAGTAAAATGGCTTTACTTTAAATTTGTTTGGATAAATTGCCTGTTGTTTTCATTACAGAACTCTACTTCCTGTTTAGTTCTAACAATACATAATGAATTCAACTGATGTACCAGATTACAACTACATTGATTACAGTGATTATGTAAAAGACATTAAAAATCACACAAACAACATTCCTGTGGATGTACATGCTGGATACTGCAAGGAAGCAGCATGTGTAATCACAGTTATTCTTAATGTGATCATATTCCTTCTTGGCATCGTTGGAAATGGTGCGGTGATCTGGATTACTGGTTTTAAGATGAAGAAGTCAGTGAACACCACCTGGTACCTGAGCCTGGCTTTGTCTGACTTCATTTTCTGCGCTACTCTCCCTTTCATCATTAGCAGAATAGTGATGGACAACTGGATCTTTGGGCTCTTCATGTGCAAGTTCACCTCTTTTGTTATGACCATCAATATGTACAGCAGCATTTTCATCCTGGTCATCATTAGTGTGGATCGCTGCATCACAGTCAAGTTTCCTGTCTGGGCCCAAAATCAACGCACTATAAAGAAAGCTTCTTTAGTTGTTATGATAGCTTGGTTTGTGTCTGCATTGCTTAGCATTCCACCTGCCAAATTTAGAGATATTATCCATGAGTTATCAACGGTCAAATGTTATACCGACTATAAAGGTTACCACAGAACCATTGTGTTCACACGCTTTACTTTTGGGTTTTTAATTCCGCTCTTGACCATTTCCACCTGTTACTCCATCCTGATCTGTAAACTTAGAGCAAACCAAATGTCCAAATCCACCAAGCCTTACAAGATAATGACTTTACTGATTACAACGTTTTTTGTCTGTTGGTTGCCATTTCACATTACTTGTATTCTAGAGGTGGGCAAAACTGAGCATGATCCTGTCTTTAACACGGCCCAACAAATATCTGCAGCCCTTGCCACTGCAAACAGCTTTATAAACCCATTCCTCTATGCATTCATGGCCAAGGATTTGAAGAAGAAATGCTATTCCTTCCTGTCAAAGATTGAGAGTGCCATTGATGAGGAGACCCGGAGCGCTTTCCAAAGAACCTCCATTACCAATTCTGTGGATAACAGACTTTCCACTGCTGTCTGAAATTTTAAAACAATTCTTGGACAAAAGAAATTTTAGTAACACTTTACAATAAGGTTTGATTAGTTCACATTAGTTAACTACTTTAACATAAGAATGATCAAAATTTCTACACCATTTATTAATCTTAGATAATGTTAATTTCAATGTTTACTAATACATTATTCAAATAAATGTTTTTGTTAACATTATTGTGAAATAGCATGAACAAACAATGAATTACAGTATTTTTACTACTTTAACAAAGATGAATAAATACTGGAACAAATGTATTTCTCATTGTTAGATCATATAGTTAATATATTAACTAATGTTAACAAATGAGACCTTATTGTAAAGTGTTACCGATATTTCTCTTTATTCTTATTTAAGTCGGACTGGAGAATGCTGGCCTGGAAAAGAATGAATATTAAAAAGTTGTTTGTGGCATGTAACACAGCTGAAACGTCTAGAATAAATCAATGTAAATAGGTTAGATGAAAGCTACTTTCTACAAAAGTTTTGTATATTAAAACACCATTTTGCTTAATGCTTTTTGCAGAATTCTATGACAACTATTAAATTTGTACTTTTTTACCATTTTTGCATGTGTCATTTGCAAGAAGCACTCACGAAGACAATTCAAATAACAGACTTTATTAACTATCCAACAGATTCAGAAGATCACAGGAACATACAGGATAAACGCAAACCAAACCTTACATTAACATTAATGAGAACTGTCAGAGAACAGAAACGGGTGTAAATATAGGTGTTATATCAAAAGAACTCAATTAGAAACAAGTGGCGATAATCAGTAACTAAGGGAACAAACTGGCACACATTAGGAATAGTGGCCTGTTGCATGAAACAAACAGAGTTTCAGAGTTTCAACATTCTTTGTCAACTCAGGTTTGATCCAAAGTTTGCGATTAACTGAAGGGTGTGAACCTGGAGGTGTAACACATGCGGCAAACAGCCAATCACATGGAACATGCAGAGCATCCGTTTGATTCATTTCTTGATAGAGTGACTGCGCAATTCACTACTCCTTTGAAGATTAAGAAATCGTTATGAAAAATATCATGAAATTAAACACATTTACAAAGCAGGAATAAACACTGCTGCTTCTCAGTTTGAGAAGGCAGTGGAAAGAAAATATCTGACTATATCAATGCATGTGAATCAAAGAAAATGGCCTAATAATTTATATAGGTTCACAAAGATCTCAAATGAATGTCTACGTAAGCTTAATTTGTTTAAAAGCTTATATTAATGCATGTATTGTATTATATAAAGTGTAATATTAATTGCCAACTAATATAATAATTATATGAATATATTATATGATTTATACATAATCATGATTAATATAATATAAATATAATAATTAGCAGCAAAAAATTTATTTCCTTTCATTTAAGGTCAATAAATATTATTCAGTCCATACACAATACATTCAGAAAGATGCCTCAGCTTTATTCCATTTTTATATAAACTTTACAAAAATGTATTTGCATGTATCTGGTAAGATGTTTTTCTTGGAAACTCTTTAACATGTTGCTACATTTACCCTTATTATTGTTACATTTTGTATTAGAGGTGATTTGCATTTTTCATTCAAAAACGCTTGTAAGGAACCCCCCCCGTGCATCGGCCCAAAAACAGAATTCGGCGGCCTGGGCGAAGGTTAACGCGTGTATGCCTTTTCAGCGCCTCTGTGAAGTTCACTTAATTTCACTTGTTTAATCTGACTCCAATTTCAAATGATTCTTATTCTTAGGTTGTGTTTCCAATTAGTAATGAATCATTAGTTATGCTTTAATTTAGATTTTTTATTATTCTGATTACCTTATATCTTCAATATTATAATTTCGTTCACTGCGGTCCCGGTATCGCTTTAGAAGAGTCACTTTGGCCAACTGAATGCTCTTCCTAGACACAAACTCGTCAGTTCTGACCTTAAACATTGGATGCAGGGTAAATATCTACCTTTAAGTTGGTCACGTTCTGCTTACTCGTAACAAAAAGCGTAGTTTTTATATATTCACGAAAACTGCAACTTATTTAAGGCAGCGATAGTCAGAAATCGAAATGGACTTAATTGATGTGCCCCATGCTCCATCTATTAAACCTTCCGTATGATCAATCCTGAACACAGATTTGTGGTAATACCTTTGCTTTAATCTACTAGAAATAATGAATTAAGAATAATGCAGAATAAACCAAATATAAAATTTTATTCGTCAAGTAAAAAATATACCATGCCAATTACATTACAGTTAGACAATTAGAAGCCAATTCAGAAATAATAAATGCATAACATCAGTTGAAATGCACATGCACACAGTGGTGGACTAGTGTTCGAAGACACTATAGAAAATCCCCCATGACTGCTTTGCAATTTACCTTATATACAGACCAGAACAGAAAATGTTATAAATATTTACTGCACCAACACCTGTTTTCGGGGAAGAGGAGTGGTTTTTCACAAAAGGCACCACCCAAAGAGAGGACATAATTTTCCTTAGTTTTCAGTCTTCTTCATAATACCAGTGACTGCTGTGAAATTGAGACCATTTTACCAATCGCACTGAGACATTTAAAATGATACCAAACATACAAAGGGAAAAACAATAGATACACAAGTTACATTATATGTCTTAAAGAATTTTCAGTGACTTGAGTGAGGGGGAAGGGTGTGTTTGTGTTTGTGTGTGTATGTGTGGTGGGGGAGGCATTGTCCTTTTGGGGTTAGGGCAAGGCGTTGTCCTTTCCTACTTCTTTGAGATCTTTTTTCCAGATAAGTTTTATTGTTTTATTGCAGGATGCTTGATCTCTGTTTTTGTCAAGCAGGAAATTCAAGTCTTGCTTTTCCTAACACCACATTAGTCAAGGATGCAGGGCTGTTAGAAAATTGCAATTAGAAAAATGAGTGCATGTATGTTGATTAGTCATATGCCTTGGATGCAGATCTTACAGTAACCTTTTCACCTTGTTTTTTGAGCTGTCCATGCATTTATCTAATAAACCTGGTATAGTTTGAGGATTTACGTCATCATACCATCTGGAGAAAATTTCTAGATATTTAACACATAACACTTCAGCTTCCTTCAAAGTGTACTTCACTTTTTACAAGTATACTAGTGTGCACTGTGCACATAGAGTTTGTGTGATGCAAATTCCGTCATCAACACAGGAGTTGTGAGACATTCAATCATTCTTTGTGAATACCATATGATTTGCCATTAAATGAATCCTAACTTCTGACATCTTTTATAAAACAGCTTTTTCCCCAGCATAAACTCTAAAAACAGATCAATCAGAAACAAATATTTCCTATTTCCCACTTCTGAAGTGATAATTATGAGCTTGCCTTATTACTGGGAAAATTTTTATTAAAAACCAAAATTATATTTAGTGTCCCATTTACTGACAACCATTTAAAACATTCACAAATTCACAAAATTTTGGCTTCAGTACGGAACAACAATCTAATACCGTAGTTTCAATATTATTAATCGATACCATACAGGGTATGAATTTTGGCATGGGATTGCGAGTAGGCTATTGTGCAAAATTTTACTCAGTCCCGCGGGTTTCACATTTATAATGTGGGAAATTACTGCAAACATGTATTAGTAAATTAATCAACACAGATTATTACATCAAGTCAGTAATTTGAAAACTTTTTCTGAGAAGTAATTTCACAAACAGTGTGAGTGAATCAGCAGTGTCGCATTTCCCCTCTATCTCTCAAACTGAGCAAATGGCTTCTGGCTTCAAATGACAAAGCATCATAAGCTGCAATATAAGCCATTTTCGGGACAACTGACGGAAGTGTCACTTGCCCTTGTCTTTTTAAAGCGTTGCTAATTTAAACATGCAAGTCATTTAATTCCAAAATGAATTCCTTTTCACAGCTTATTGCACTTAAACGGTCAAATACACACAAAATTGTCAAAATCTCTGTCTTGGTGATTATTCACATAAACACAGTCAGTTATGTATTAAGTGAACGTAAACAGTTGAGAAAGAAAACACATGAGCTGGAGCTTTTGTGTTGTTTAAACAATATGCTCTTATGTATGTACGTTGATCAGTGTTAAAAGTAAATAAAACATTAAATTAGATAATTTGAATGATGCACTCATATGTTGATCTCTTAACTCTTAAGGCTGATTTATACTTCTGCGTCAGACTTACACCGTAGCCTCTATGCATTTGATATGCTTGGATTTTCATTTATACTTCCGCGTTGTTGTCTGCTTCAATATTTTGTTTTGACCTGAGGAACGGGGCCCTAGCAGACCAATCACAGCGCTTGGGGTCCACGTAGAATTGACGCATTGTTACATTTTTGGAGAGATGCATGTCAGGCCACGCTGTATGCTATGCATGCTACACACATCCTATGACATAGCTACTGCATAGGTTATAAATCAACCTTTAAAAGTCAATGGACAAGTGAGTGACAGGAATCTGATGTGTTTCGTCCCAAAGCAAGTTTTATAAGCAAAGCAATTCCAAATTTCACTTCTACTGCCCTTTTTATTCATAAATTTTGGGCTATTTTTGAATAGGATTGATAGGGACTGCAGACAACAGACCAATGGCAAGTGCACAGTAGGAACATATAGGCTATCCAGTGGCAACGTTACAGTGGCGTATACCAAAGATTTTTGAAAATATTATGTGTACTAAGTACATCTGAACCAAGTATGTCGCCTTACAAGATGCCTGATACATATGTTGTCTCCATGTATGTTGCCTTATAAGAACTTAAAGTTTGCATTAGTAGACTAGATGCATTTTCAATAGGCTATTGCTTTTTTAGTTATTTCCCAACAAGCAATAGTGCATAATAATTGTAAGTTTACTTTATGTTAACTTTTGTGTTTAGCTGTTAAGTTGGTGTTGAAGTGAAGCACAGCAAATGAAAGTCTTTTTTCACTTGGATGCTACAAAAAGAGAAGCCAGTGTTGCCCTGTTATAAAATGAGGTATATGTCAATTTATTTTATCATTTAAGCCCATCATTTCACAAAATATTAAGCTGCATCTCACAACTTAAAAAAAAAATGCAATGCTATGATTTTCAAACTACCTCAGTGTCTTTATTTGACATTCTGTGTTATCACTATGTGTCTCGACGTCAAATGAGGAAATCCTCACTGATTTCTGAGGCTTAAATAACAGAGAATGAATGAATGAATGAAAATTAACAACTTCAGACAAATATAGGCTTTATGCCCAATCATTTGGGCTCAATAATTAGAAATATCCCAACTGAAATCTAAAAATTGTGTCATAAAGGGGAGACCTGGAGTTAGCATTTTCTTGCATTTATTTAAAATATCTGTAAATGATAGCATATTTTTAATTCAAAAGAGAAAAAGAAAAAAGAGAGAGAAAAAAAAGAGAGAGAAGTTGCATCATTGGATATTACTGTTGGTCATTTAACATTAGATATAGGACTATATATGATATATCTACAACAAAATGCATGTGAAACCTGACACTTCAAAAGACCTCAATTTAGCAACAATTTAAAAGAAACAAAATTCATTGGGTGGCACAGCTGATTGCATGTCAATGTGCATTGGCTCATTTTAGTAGATTGGCCTCTCTAGCGAGATCCAAATTCGAAATTCAAATTAACTCAAAGGGGAAATATGAATAATTATTCATAACTTATTATGATGATTAATTATGATTAATTATGAATATATAAATCAGTTAACACTAGAAGTCCCAGAGATTTGTAACCCTCCTTTAGCCAAGTGGATGCTAACTGGCTAGTCTTTTGGCTATCATTAGCATCAATTCATGTGTAAATATGGTCATTACCTGAGCAATCTGCAGGGGGGTTGGGGGTGTGTGTGTGAATGGTTGCTGGTGGCTTGTTTGTATGTGTGGGGGAGGGAGGGCTGCTAAAAGCAGAGAACTTGATTGACCATGGGCCGGTTTCAGAAAGGAGGTTAAGTGAAAACTCTGAGTATGTTAACCCTGAAATGAGGGAGTGCAAGTGATGTTTAAAAAGTTAACTCGCTCATTCACACTGCAAAAATGCTTTTCATACTAAGTATTTTTTATCCTATTTCAAGTAAATTAAAAAAAAAAAAATCTTAAAGTGCATATTGCAGGTTTAACATTTTTTTCGAGATGAATATATAGGCTAACCTTGTACAAAAATACCATATAAAAAGGTACTGCAGGGTTTAAAAATGTTTTGCGAGACATAAGGGCATTAATTTAGTAGATAAAGTGACTCTGTAAAAACCTCTTTTTTTTTCAGCGTCGCGTCATTTTACGTCACTACAGGGAGATGTTCGCAGAGCTCTGTGTTGATTCAGTGCAGAATAAATTGGTATTTAGCAACAGCGGCCGTGAATCAGTGTGTTTTCGGTAGTTTTTGTATTCTATTTATCATCGTAATGGTAAATTATTGTGTTTGTGGAGGTTTCACAAACTTCAGCCTGTCAGGACATCGAGTACAGAGGTTTACTAACAAGAAAAACTACGCTGCTATCTTCTGTGCCGGGGTTTGTTGGGCATGTTCTGCATGTGCTTCGAAAAACGCATTCATTTTAGACTGGAGGATTATCATCCTGGCGATATGATGTAGTTCAACATTGTAATACTTCTGTAAATGATTATATTAAATTAATAAACTTACACACGCGATGCTTCTTCACCGTTTTTACTTGAATCAATTTCAACACTGATGAATACAAATTATGTACACATACAGTCTCACACTCACACAAAACAGTTTTGAATGATAGGGTTAGTAATGTAAATACTACAATTTCATGCATGCCATGTATGTAAACTTTTATATAAATTCAAGTTCACACAACTACATAATCCCGGCGTCATATACATCCTCACACTATCAGTGAATGGGCACGGAATAAACTCATAACACAGAATTAATGAATAAAGGATAACATGAAATCTTGCCATCATGACAAACATGACATCATGGATTCGTCAGAGATGCAGCTCGATGAAGACTTACGGTGCACATTTTAAGTTTTGTGTTTGATTATTACATTTGCTAACTACCAAATCAGTCGTGATGAGAAACGGCTATATCACGTAACGTTAGTGTGGACTGATATTAACGCGTGTGACATAGGCCTGATCAAAGTTTATTCGTTTCTGTTATTAGTAATCAGTTAGGCCTACTCCTAGATGACCAATAGCTTTGCTATTGCCTGATTCATGATAATAATCTGTACAATATTGTGATCTGAGCACATGTCGTTACCTAACGTTATATCTATAAGCTAACACCGGTCTCTGTCCTGTTCTCCACTGTTTTTCCTCACACAACAGCTCAATTTGTCTCTTTTGACCGTTATTCTGTCTAATTCTGGCCTGTCCCTGCTCTCTTGACCACAGCAGGCTAATTGTATGGCTGTGATTAGTTATACGAGTATAAATAAGCATTTACAATTTCCTCAGCGTCCGAACTGTCATTGCGATCCACTGTTTTCCTATAGTTTATATTGATCGCGTTCCCTTCAGTGACGTCACGTCCGATTAGGCATTTTTCAGATGCGGAAGTAAAATTTTCTCACAAAAAACGACTCCAGAAGCCTATGTAGCGTATTTATGCATGTTTTTTTCAAGAAAATCTATTTCATACATTATTTTTCTACACATTGAATCACTAAAGCTCTAACCTGCAATATGCCCTTTAAATCAAGATGGATTTTCTATATGAGAAAATTATATATGATATTTAGTCTTGTTTCCTGGGGGGGATCTAAATTAAGTGCATTTTACTTAAGTAAAATGATCAATATCTGCCAGTGTGGTAATAAAAATAATCTTAATGCAAACGGAAAGTGTTGGAGTGTCTACCCAGGTGAAAAAAAGTCCAGTAAAATACACTTTATTTTATTACACTTTTACACTTCCATAATGTACAGTGCTCTATTTCCGTGCACTTATTTTGTACTTAATATACTAAAAGCTCTTCTTTAGTACTTCTTAAGATAATCTTAAGAACATCTAAGTGTGCTCAACTGTGCTATTTTGAGACACCATGAATTTGAACTAAAATGTGCTTTTAACATACTATCTCTGTATAGAAAAATTTATTTAGTTACCACTTGTAGTACACTTGAACCCATCTTTCAAACACTTTTAAAAATGGACTTATGATGTATTTCAAATATAAGATTAATATATAATGAATATATACAAAATGTATTTATAATATATTGCCAGGCAGTGCCAGGATTGTGAGTGATTGCTGGAATGTACTCACTCACTTTTTAATATTATTTTTAAATATGTGTACAAATGGTTGGTTTCTTTATTTTATTTTGTACTATTTTTATCAATAGATCTCAGCAACAAAGGAAAAAAACATGTGTGTTGATTTCTCCCTAAGATGGCAAAGTGAAACACAAGTTTCCTTGAAGTGGCTCAGCATGGCCCCACATTGTTTACATAACAAAAGCAACTGTTCACAGCTGATTAAGGATATTAGCCTAAAGACTTCCAGCCCATCGGCTGTCCTGCGGGTTTTATAGGTAGAAAAGCCAAATGGCTGCTCTCTGGGACTTCTAGTGATTAACTGGATGTAGCTACATTAAGATTAATATTACAATCAATTAACCTATTCGTCCAGTGAACACACACTGTTGATTGTTCATTAATTCTAATTAATTAATTCTAAGAAAAGCTCATTTCCAGGTTATGGAAAAATAACATTCTTATTGTACCGTACTACTCAGAGCATGTAGTCAGGATCTAAATCACTTAAGAGGCAATTTATTAGCAGACAGAGTCAGAACCAAACATGTATTGTGCACAATCTTTATTAACTAACTCACAAACACATAACTAAACTAACAAACACATGACATACACAGAGGTCACATACATACATAGGTAAGAATGAGTAAATATCTAGTTGAACCGGAAGGGGAACTGTTAATAGAGATATAGGAAAAGGTCAAAGACAATCTGGAAAAGAATCATCAGTTTCCTCAGCAATAAAACACCTTTGCTGACAAAGGTAAGTTTTACAAATCAATACTAAATCGCTATTTAGTGTTCAAATGTACGATACTTGCAAGATGCCTTCAGGCTGAGGAGCATCGGATCTGCAGGCTCAGGAGAAATCTTGATGATTTTGTCTGAAGTTGTTGCCAGTATCTATTCGGATGATGAGCACACAGTTGAGGCCTGCAGCAAGGAGGGGTCTGTTCAGTCGTCCAAGAAGCAAGGAAAGAGAGGGAGTGGCATTGTTCACTGGCTTTTAACCTGTGGTCAAAGTCACACCTCTTAGTTGTTGACCGGAGCAGTGAAGATTTTGTATTTCCGGGCGACAACACAACTCCTGTCAGGGCTTTTACGACCGAGCAAGATTAACTGGCTGAGTTTTTGAAGAAGAACTATTAAAGATTCTTGTAATAGTGATGTGTTGCACAATTATGGCCATACTGCATACACAAGCATTTAAATCTTCTCGATACAAACCCATAGACACTAAACATAGCATAATGGAAGTTAACTTAAATGTTTAATAAAACATGTGAATACAATGTGCAATACAACCAGTAATACCATTTCATGGGGATATGCAGGTTCATTTATAGAACAGTCTGTCTATAAATAGTCTGTCTTTGCAGGAACATCTGTGTTCTGTGGGTAAAATGCAGGAAAGATGCACGTTTCCTGTATCTCTTCTCTGCTCTCAATGTGGCAACCACATTCTTTAGCGCACTAAACTTGTAACTGAGAACTTCTCGGGGGATGGGGGACAGGCCCCAGAGTGCTTTAAACAATTATTGGTTAACTATTACAAATAATTGTGTCTGATTTGTCTCAGTTGTTACATCTCTGTTCCCTCCTTCAGGGAACAAGGATTACATATGTACAGAGGATTACATATGTACAGAGGCCAGCTAGTAAGAGCTGTATTGTGCAGGTAAACCTCACACCCTGATCCCATGCCAGAGCTGTCGGTTTGAGTAGGACTGGAGGGGTTGTTTCATTTACTGCAGTTTCTCATTCATTACCTAAACTGTGGCGGCGCCACACTGTAAAAAAACGGTAAAAAGTCTGGAAGCAGAGTTTCCAGAGAAATCCTGTTAAATTACAGCAAATAACCATTTCACAAAATTACAAGCAAAAACTGTAAAAATACAGAACAAAATTTACAGTCAAAATTAATTGAATTACAGTATATTACTGTTGATAATCATTTATTAAACCATGGAAAAACTGATAAATGATGTCAGATTACATAGAAAACGACATCTACAGTTATTTACTTTTAAATTCGTACTCGGTTACGTACGTAACCTCAGTTCCCTGAGATACGGGAACGAGTACTGCATATGGGGAAAAGCTCCTTTTTTCCTCCTTGCTGAAGACTTTTTCAATAGCGCAGTGTAACTGCATGTCTATTGGTTCAAAGGAATGAAATTCTTTGAGCCAATGACGGAGCGGCGTAGTCGTGCGAGTCTATGGCGAAACAGCGCGCCAACGAGCCCGCCAAAATGGGCATGGCTCACAGCTATATAAGCCTGTGCTTCGCCATGGGATTCAGTTTAACTCGACTGAAGTGACGACACTGAGCCACAGTGTTGTGGCACGGCATAGAACGCAGTACTCGTTCCCATATCTCAGGGAACCGAGGTTACGTACGTAACCGAGTACATTCCCTTTCGATACTCTCACTCATACTGCGTATGGGGAACGAATACAGTCACGCCGTGCCACGACAGGAATCGACACGAACATATCATGGGCACTGGAGGGGCCCAGAGGATACGTGAGGGGCCAAGGCCGTCGAACCCTATGTCCCGGGAGAACCCTGGGGAAGTGTAATGACGGTGCTCAATGAGGCTGCCGAATCACACTGAGAGGACCTGAGCATGTAAGGTCGGGATGTCCAAAGTTGACCAGCCGGCCGCCTCACAGATGTCTTTGAGAGATACTCCACTAGACCAAGCCCAGGACGAGGCCATGCCTCTAGTGGAATGAGCTCTTACTCCTATGGGGAAATCCAGGCCCATAGAGGAGTAGCATAGAGCAATCGCGTCGACTATTCAACGCGAGAGGCGCTGCTTTGAGACCGGAGACCCCTTGGTGCGGCCACTAAAGCAGAGAAAGAGCTGGTCGGATTGCCTGAATGGCTTGGACCACTCAACATAGATTCTCAATGCCCTGACGGGGCAGAGTGATTCCATCTCTCGCTCGTCCGAAGGAGGAGGTAGTGCAGAGAGGGAAATGACTTGTGCTCTGAACAGAGTCGAGAGCACCTTAGGGACATAGCCATGTCGGGGTTTCAGAACGACCTTAAAGTCGTTGGGCCCAAACTCCATGCATGCAGGGCTCACAGAGAGGGCCTGCAGGTCACCAACACGTTTGACCGATGCTAATGCTAGTAGCAGCGCGGTTTTGAGTGTTAAAGGCCGGAGATCGTCTGACTGCAGCGGTTCAAAGGGCGGGCCCTTGAGTGCTGCAAGGACGGTGGAAAGGTCCCAGGTGGGAACTGTAAGTGGTCAAGGGGGATGAAGCCACCTAGCACCTCTTAGGAAACGAACAATGAGGCCGTTTCTGCCCACTGTCTGGCCAGCGATGGGGGCGTGAAATGCTCCGATGGCTGCAACGTAGACCTTGAGCATGGATGGGGTGAGACTCTTGTCCAGTCGCTCTTGGAGGAAAGACAGGGTCACTCTCCACAGGGTCAACGCTGTGTGCTGAGCACCAGTCAGCAAAGACCGACCATTTCTGAGCGTAGAGACGTCTGGTAGATGGAGCTCTAGCTTGAGAGATGGTGTGTAAAATGTTCTCGGGGAGGCTTATCGGCTCCGATCATGGACAAAGGTGCAGAGCCCATAATGACGGCTGGGGGTGCCAGATCATCCTGTTTGCCTGAGAGAGGAGGTCCCGTCTCAGGGGAATTGGCCATGGTGCTCTCGTAGAGAGTCTGAACAGCTCTGGGGACCGATTTGGGTCCTTCAGAGCGGGGCCACCATGAGGACTCTGTGATTGTCTTCCCTGATGCGTCTGATGACAGAAGGAATCATCGCAATCAGGGGAAAAGCATAAAGGAGGAGCCTGGGCCAGGTGTGGGCCAGCGCATCCCTTTCCTTTGAGAAGAAGGTTGGGCAATGAGAATTGTCTTCTGAGGCGAAGATGTCGACCTCTGCCTTCCCGAAGATTTCCCATATCTTTTGCACTGTCTGGGGATGGAGCATCCATTCGTCTGAGGGGACGTTGCTCCGAGACAGCGTGTCTGCTCCCAGGTTCGATTTCCCAGGTATGTGTGTCGCTCTGAGCGACTGCAATCTGGGTGTTGCCCATTTGAGGAGGCACTGTGTCAGGGCGCAAAGGTGGATGGACGACAGGCCCCCCTGATGATTTATATATGACACGACTGTCATGCTGTCCAATTGGACCAGGACATGGTGTCCTTTCAGGAACTTTTGGAATGCAGCAAGGGCTCCAAGCATACAGGCCTGATTGACCTTGATTCGGAGGCGGCTGTGCCGCCAGGTGTGCGGTGGAATCCTGGATTTCAGCCAGTATTGCAGAGGCCGCATTCGTAGGAGGCCGAGCTGCAGAACCGGGGAGGCGGAAGCCATCAGTCCTAACGCCTTCTGGAAGAATCTCAGAGGGTAACAGACTTTGTTCCTGATGGATGCCAAGAGCTTCTGAATCGTCAGACCGTGCTCTGGTGAGACTGCAACCCTCATCTGGACTGAGTTGAAGACTGCACCCAGGAACGTGATACGTTGGCTGGGGAGCAGCGAGCTCTTGGAAAAATTGACCCTGAGTCCTAGGCACTGAAGGTGGCTGAGGAGCACGGATCTGTGGTGCTCTAGTTCGGTACGAGACTGGGCCAGTATGAGCCAGTCGTCGAGGTAGTTCAAAACTCGGATCCCCATCTTCCTTAGAGGGAGAAGCGCCGAGTCCATGCGCTTGGTAAAAGTGCCCGAAGGGAAGGACCGTGTATAGATAGGCCACACCCTCGAAGGCGAATCTCAAGAATCGCCTGTGGTGCGGGGCTATCTGGATATGAAAGTACGCATCTTTCAGGTCCAGTGAGAAGAACCAGTCCTCGGGGGCAGATCTGCGCGAGGATCTGTTTCATCGTCAACATTCTGAACTTCCGTCTCATGAGGGATTCTGAGATCTAAGATGGGTCTGAGACCGCCATCTTTCTTGGGGACATCTAAATAGCGGCTGTAGAAGCCCGATTCGCTCTCTGCGGGGGGAACGATTTCTATGGCTCCCTTTTTCAGCAGAGACATCACTTCCATACAGAGGACATGTGCGTTGTCCGGTTTGACTGAAGTGGTTACCACACCGCTGAAGCGCGGGGGTCTTCAGGCGAACTGGAGGGAATAGCAGCGGGATATAGTCTCGATGACCCACTGTGACACGTCGGGGATGGCTTGCCAGGCCTCGACCCGTGTGACCAGGGGCTGAATGGCGTCTGGTGACAAACCGCTGTGAAGAGGTCTTTGCACTGACGTAAAAGGGGGAGGAAATTTGCTCTCTTTTTGAATATTTAAAAATCTAAGCGGGAGAGCTTTTGGGGTGGTCCGGCCATGGCGAGACCTGGCCCCATCATCTTTGTTCCTGTTGGATCAGGAAGACGCCGGAGGCATCGGGTCCAGCACTATCTTGGGCCAGGGACCTTGGCATCTCGGGAGCATGGAGCGCTTTGCAGGGCGGGCTCGCAGGCACTGCTCCTTGGGTGGAGCTGCTTGAGAAGTGGAAGGGGCAGGCTTGCTCTGGTGCTGGGTCGCTGCATGCTTTGGCTGACTTGCAGCAGACAAAGAGCTGGAGCGCTTGGGCAAGAAATGTTGCATGGCTTGGGACAATTTCTGCGCAGCGGTGAAGCGCTCGGTGAACCCTTCCACGGCTGGCCCGAAGAGACTGGAAGGCGAGACGGGGGCGTCCAAGAAGGCCATCTTGTCTGCTTCCTTGATCTCAGTGAGGTTGAGCCAGAGATGGCGCTCCAAAACGACTAAGTTGGCCATGGATCTTCTGATTGCTTGAGTCGTGGCTTTTGTGACAAGCAGGACCAGGTCTGTGGCGCTGCGTAGGTTGCGGAAATATAGCGCGTCAATTCCAGACTCGTCCAGGGAGCGGAGGAGTTTGGCCTGGAAGACTTGAAGAATGGCAATAGTGTGGAGAGCAGATGCAGCTTCCCCCACTAAGGAGTACACTCGGCCAGCGATGGCGGAGGTCGTACGATAGGGCTTGGAAGGGAGGGCTCTTTTGTTCTTCCAGCCCACAGCCCCGGGCGGGCAGAGATGAGCGGCCACGGCTTCGTCCAGCGGCGGCATCTGCTCATAGCCCTTCTCATGTGAGCCATCAACTGAGGTGAGAGCCGCAGGTGAAAAAGTGCGAAGGCGGGCGGAGTAAGGAGCACGCCATGACTTTGTCAGCTCCGTTTGGACCTCAGGGAAGAAGGGTGCAGATCGCTGGTGAGGGGCCTGGCGAGGTCCCGGCAGATACCACTCGTCCAGCCTACTGCGAGTCGGCTCTTCAGGTGTAGCCCATTCCAAGTCGAGCTCCTCGATGGTCCTTGAGAGGATGCGGATTAATTTGGCGTCCCTCCCTGGCCTGGAGTCAATGGGCTCTAGTGACGGCAGGGGGGCGGGCGACATGGAGTCGTCGAGCTGCTCATCCTCTGAGCCGCCGAAGGAGACTAGTTCGCTCACTTCCGCTGAGGGATGCAGTTCCGGGCATGTGAAGAGAACGGGGGACGGCTCTCTCTCGGGAGAGGGAGAGGTAGGCAGGCACCTGGCCGGTGTAAGCTCTCCCAAATCCGAGCACTGGGCCCCTTTGCCTCGCTGTCTCTTCTTGACCGGCTCGCGGGAGGAAGAAGACGGGAAGGCGCAGAGGGCGGGATCGCTTTCCATGAAGAAAGTGATCCGAGCGCAGAGAGAAGCGAGACTCATGTGTTCGCAGTGCGGGCATGAAGTCTCAGTGAGCGCGGCTTCTGCGTGGGGTTTACCCAGACATCCGACGCACTCACTATGGCCGTCATCATCCTGCAGAGGGGCTCTGCAGGTGCCACAAGCATGGCATTTAACAACGCTGCCGCCATGAAAACGGCGCTTGGGTGGGCTCTTTTAGAGCAGTATAGATCGCTGGAGAATGCTCTTTTAGCAGCGGTGGAGAACCGCTGAGGTGCTTTTTAGAAAAGCTCGCCGGATGGCAGCAGGAGGCTCGCTGAGAGTGCAACTGGAAGCTCGCGGTGGGTGGTCGAGAGCGGCACTCTGGGCGGCAGTCTGCAGCGGTGCCAGCGGGAGCAGGCAGCGGTTTTCAGCTGTCCTCTGCGAAGCCTCTTCTACGGTGGAGAGAGTTCGTTCCAGCGGCGAAGGCGATCAGCAGGAATCCAGCGAAGTGCAGTCATCTCTGAAGGAGAGAAGACTGAATCCCATGGCGAAATGCCGGCTTATATAGCCGTAAGCCACGCCCGTTTTGGCGGGCTTGTTGGCGAATTGTTTCCCCATAGGCTTGCCGTCATTGGCTCAAAGAGTTTCATTCCTTTGAACCAATAGACGTGCAGTTACACTGTGCTATTGAAAAAGGCTTCAGCGAGGAAAAAATGAGCTTTTCCCCATGCGCAGTATGAGTGAGAGTATCGAAAGGGAACTAGATTTTCCATGTACAACAACTAAGAAATTATTTATAAAAATGCAATTAGCACATAAATTCAAAAACAAATGTGTGCATTTTACAGTATTAACCCTTTGACGCGTACGATCACACCGGTGTGATCAGTCTTTGCTGGCCCCAGGAGCGTACGATCACACCGGTGTGATTAGAACGTTCAGTGCATTACGTGATCAACTGCCAAATTCAAATGTGCGTGCACGCTTTAACTGGCGCTAGACCGGAGACGGATGCGCGCAGCGCTTTTCATATCACAGTGTTTTCAACCAAATAATGTTCATTTCAGGTTTCAGACATTAAATGCACATGAGTATTAACTAAACAATATATTTAGAGTTTGTAAAATACACAATGATGTCTATAGAAGCGGAAATAACAACCCTTTCCATTATAACTTGACAACACGTTTAATTCATATCAGATATACATTGTGAAAGTAACTTAAAAGCTTACTCTATTCTTCCTCAGTTCACTGGCACACTTACTTTCATGTATTTCGGGAGAAGTGGATAAATTCACGGCTTGTAAATCCAACAGATCCGATTCTCTGCGCGGTGCAAACTAACATGGCGGCGCCCATCGCTCATATGGCTCAACTAACGCGATCGTTATAAAGGTGTTTAAACAGCAAAACACATCCACTTGCACATATTTGGCAATCGGAATATTAGATATTTCATGCTATAGTTAACAAATTTGTGAATATTTTGAATAAAAAGGAAAAATTAAATGAATGCAGATCATCATTCATACAGTGCTGCAGTGTGTCACATAAGCGATGACGCGTCACCATGGAAACCATAAAGTGATAAGTTCTAAATAACGGTCGCCTTAAAAAAACTCACGCTGGGGGGTCAGAAAGAATATTTGAAACTTACGTGCGAAAGGGTTAATCTTTATTTTTACAGAACCACTCACAACTTCTATCAATCTATAAATTACTTAGAAATGGATACAAATAGCAACCTTTACAACCAATTTCTGTTAAATTAACAAAATATAGCACCGGATACATTTAATCTAAGGAACATGCACATGTTAGTCATTGTACATAAAACATTGTATGTCAACTTACTTAAATTATAGGAAATACAAGCTTAGTATATTTAGAACATCTACATTAAAAGACAATTTCTGTATACTTTTGTACTGTAATATTGCTGTTATTTTATACATACAGGTATATGATTATATTTTATCCAAAATGACTACAAGGAGTACAATGGAAGTAACAATAAGTACAATGACAATTTCCAATTAGTCTAGCACAGTATGCATATAAATTATCATTTGTTTCAGTTAAACAGAAAGATAGTATTAACAGGTCATTTTTCACAAAAAAGATGCATCTTTAGCAGTCTCTTGAAAATGGTTTGAGTTAGTCAGGTTATTCCACCAGCATGGGACAGTCCAGGTAAAGGTTAGTTAAAGTGAGTTTGTGCTACCACAAGATACTGTTCACTTTCAGAGCACAAGCTTCTGGAGGGCGTATAGGTACAGGCTTGCAGAGCAAGTTGTTGTTCTGTTGTGTATGATCCGATAGGAATGGCTTGATCTTCCCAATGTTGTACTGGGCAAATATGCAAGATCGGACAGTTCCAACACTGTGATCTGTGAAGTTTAACTGATCGATAAAACACAAAGAATGGGTGGCTGAAACCACAAGCACTTCTGTCTTGGCAAGGTGGAGTTGAAGGTAAAGGTCATCCAGGTGAAAGTCGGACATATCCATCAAGCAGGGGTGCGTTTCCCGAAAGCATCGTTGGTGAACCATGGTCGCAAGTCCCATTGAACTCTATTGGTAACGACGGAACTTGCGACCATAGTTCGCTTTGGGAAACGCACCCCAGGCTGAGATCCGAGCAGCTACTGGTTGATCGTCTGGCTGGAATGAAAAGTAGAGATGTGTGTCAGGATAGCAGTGATAAGAAAAGTCATGTTTCTGAATGATTCTAGTTACAATTACAATAAAAAATACTGTACAGAACAGTAGCATGAAAAGATGTAAACAAAGAATTTGTTGTATAAGAATAGTACTCTTTCCACACCTGGACTGCCATGCTGCTGTAGATCTCCACAGTCCTTCCACATGACCTGAAATCATAAAGAAATAAAAATTAGTTGGCTATTACATTCATTCAAACATGCCAGCATATGTTTTACTGAGACAATGCAAAACCTCAACCTTCTGGAATATTTATATCCAACTATCCAATGTATCTTATGATTTAGTAATGACAATTTCTCAGTAATATTTTTTATTATAATTTATTATTATTTCAGTGTATAATGACAAAATGGGATAAATCTATAAAAAATAAAGACCATTACCTGTAAATTTACATTTATTCTTAACAGTGCAGTCTTAACTTCTCATAATAACATAAAATTATTTAATGTTGTGTTTTGCACCATTGCTGTCAAAAGAACTAACATTGAAAGAGCGATAAGGCTTTAGTCCCTTTTAGTCCAAAAGACTGCGATTTAATTTTGTGTGAAAATTACAGCATTTCACTTGATTTGTAATAAGAAGCGTTTGTAGACCTTTCACAGAAACCTTAGTTGACTGTCTAAAAAGTACACAACTGTTTTCATTTGGTAGGTAGTCCATGGCACAATCCACCACAGTTAAGCAGTGGCACACAATACACCTCAGGCGCCCACCACAAACTTTCAGAACTGCTGCTTAAAAGGCTATGCAGTGCATACACCTAAAAACAAGGAAGCATACTTTGGGAAAAGACATTGTGAGGCACTTTGTGAGGTGAGTTTCATCCTTACATCTACTATAATTCAATAAATTGTTAGTCCTCAGATTCTTCTCACGTAGCCTATGTTAATTAGACTAGCATGGAATGTTCATGTGCCTTTTTTTAAATTAGTATTATTTTATTCATCAGTGATTGTGTATCAAGAGCATGGACACGTTTGTGTGCATTTTGCTTTGTGATTTCACCGGAACGAACAGATTGTCTCCTCAACTGTGTTAAGCAATAGATTGAAGCGCTCGTCTGAGTGAAGTCTTTCTTGAGGCGAAGAGAACTGCGCCACTGCCACTGGCAATGAGCACTCAGCGATATTTCAAAAAAAAAAAAAAAAAAACACATTCCAGCGCCAGAACGCCTCTTTATTAACACAAACGAATGAATTGCTAATCAAATGGAGATGTTAATTTTGTATTAGTACGGTGGCCGAGGGAGCTCAACGCTCTGCAAATGAAGAAAACACATGCAAATAGAAAAAACACCAGCAAATAAAGAAAACATCTTCATCAGTTTGACATCACATGCGCTGCAAACTCCACAACACTTACAAAAATACAAACATGCTGCAAATTCCACAACACTTACAAAAAGACATCTTTGTCTATTTGTAAGTGTTGTGGAGTTTGCAGCGCGTTTTACTATTTTTAAGTGTTGTGGAGTTTGCAGCAGTGGCGTATAGCCAGAATCTAAAAATGAGGGGGCAATATATATATATATATATATATATATATATATATATATATATATATATATATATATATATATATATATATATATATAGACAAATTAATAGAATAACCATTTATTTTTGATCACAGTGCATACTACATATACAAACTTTTACTCTCAAAGTGCGCACATTTGTAGAAATACACGTTTACGTCAGATTTCATTAGATATAATTTATAGAACATGTACGCAGAGTTTCATAATTACCGAGGTCATAAAATGTTGTTTCCTAGGGGGGTACGGGGCATGCTCCCCCGAGAAAATTTAGATTTCCCTGGTGTAGTACATATGTGCATTTTTAAGACATTAAGACCAACAAATTGGTTAACAATAACTTTAAAACCACGTCAACAAATACATGCATGCATGCACAGTTTTTAGGCACCTTTAATCGCATGTTTGACAATTTCATTTTCAAACGACGGTCATTGCTCGTAGTTTCTATTGCGCTTTATTTTAGCAATAATAAAGTAATTATGCAGCGTGCGCCGGCGCATTTGCACATGCAATTCTTGAGTGCAGTGCACGCCACGAGCACATTATAATGACTGATTGGACAGTCGTGTTATTTTTTCTGAGTTTTACAGACATAGCCTGACAGCATCTCATCTGTACACTGTTGTTCAACTGAAGCTCCCTCGTCATCACCTGCACCTTTTCCGCGCTCGTTTGACTTGCGCCTGGCGCTGAGGCGAAGTCGGAATGCGCCTCTGAAAAGTGTCCCGTTTGTTGTGGTTGTAACGAGACAGTTCTATATAAACGCAGTGTTTTACTAGGCAATATTTTAAAAAAACGATTTTTACTTTTGTATTTTATATGCTCTGTTGGTGGTTTGTGGAGTAGCATCACCCGGGAGGGATATATATTTTTATCCCCACCAGGGATAAAAAATAATTCAGCAGAGGCGGGATACAATAAACCATTTTGATTACATTCATGCTGATATTGTACTATTTGAAGATCAGTAGTTGTTCGCTAAATATAATAATTCAATAAGCATTTAGGCTACAATAAGCACTTAACTTTTAATATATAACCTTAAAAATATATATTAAATAGATAATAAAAATATCTAGATAGCTGGCTGACTAAAGTAGGCTAAGTTTGAAAATGAAATCATTTGTACATGGAGTTATTATAAAAAGATACTTAATTTCTTTACAATTTATAGGTGTTGTTTTAACAGTCAGTTATGTAAGTTTGATGGTTAATAGCTTCTAGCAACATTAAATCCAGGAGAGAAGACAATTCTAAAGAAAAAGCATGTTTGATTTACATATAACAAAGATTGAGCGCGCACAGCCGCGCACGCAATATCTGCGCGAGAGCGAATAACGCCACGGAAACTGCCTCAAATTAACTATAATGACGAGAAGAAAGATTTGTGCGCTGCAGTCAGAGGTTCTTGACTCTCTAACGATTTTTTATTGGTTAAAACGAACGCAGAGTTAGAAGCCCGAGCACCCACCGGATTTCACTGCATTGAGATGCGCGTCCTGGAAGCCTCGGGTGCCGCTTCACATTGTCGCTCACCGCATTAACGAACTCTCACACGCAACGATAATAACAGCAGATGCTACGCGCAACACGTGAAATAATCAAACCAATAAGTCTAAAAACAGCTGTTGCATTTTACCGCGCAGCATATGCATCAGTGTAACAAATCAACATAAAAAATAAAAAAATCGCTCAGAAATCTGGGGGCTACGCCACTGGTTTGCAGCGCATGTGTTGTCAAACTGATGAAGATGTTTTCTTTATTTGCTGGTGTTTTCTCTATTTGCATGTGTTTTCTTCATTTGCAGCGCGTTGAGCTCTCTCGGCCACCGTAGTATATTAGGGATATCCGTGCTGCGAGAAAGTGGCGGGACAATTTCTACCCATTGCCTATGCCCAAAGTAATCTGATGAAATGATGGGAAAGGCAGTTGTAGTTATTTGCAAATTATTATGTTTTTAACCCTTAAAGACCTAGAGAGCATCTCCTGACTCGCCTGCACTTTTCTCTGTTTTTCTAACTTATTAGAGAAATTTGTTTTCAATCTGAACATGAATAAAAACAAATAAACAATTATAAAAACTTGTCTTGTGCAACAAAAATAAAAACATTGCAAAAGTTTTTTTTTTCCACAAAATGAGAGAGAAATATAACTAGTAGGCCTACATCTGAAATAACAATGTAAATGATCTTCACAAATTATAAAGTAAGTATTTAGATAATATAACAACCAAACAGAGCAGTGGCTGTACTCCTCACTGAATGCTCCGCATTTGATTGCACCGGTTCACTGTGTAGTGAGACGTTTGAAAACAAATTGCTATAACTTATCTGATGTTTTATCTGCACACAAATACTTTCACTTTGGCTTATTCATACTTCCAAAGAAACATGATAGTCGGTGCCTGTCAAACAGGATATCACCCTCCGAAGGGCACTTTGGAATGAAAACAA
The DNA here is from genome assembly GCF_024489055.1 of Chanodichthys erythropterus. Classification (NCBI taxonomy): domain Eukaryota; kingdom Metazoa; phylum Chordata; class Actinopteri; order Cypriniformes; family Xenocyprididae; genus Chanodichthys; species Chanodichthys erythropterus. The sequence goes on along the minus strand of NC_090233.1, from coordinate 36,665,405 downwards.
TCATGGCCGCCATATTGAAGGGTCGTTCCAAACCGAAGTGCTCAAAACTGGCCACTTAAAAGGGCCCTTCTGAATGAAGGATTTCGAAGGGTACAACTGATGGACACTTCGGGTCCCCGATCCTTTGCACAGGGAAGTTGTTTGACGTCACAGAATGGGGGCTCGGAGTTTGGCTGCGTTCAGCCCTGACAAAACATTAGGCTTGTTCGACTTGATGCAGCACCGCAAAGACCGATCGGCGGCTGACTTGAAGCAGTGCATGCCGGTAAGAAATGTTGTCCGATTTGAGACAGCGCTGACGTCATGTGACTGTGACGGCTTTAAAGTACCGCGAGAGCGATTCGAGATCAGCCGCTTGAGGCAGCCAGCGCAGTTTCTCAAAAGGAGCTGCACCATAGACAGTAAAAGAAATGGACACAGCGACCCCATTGGAACTCAATTGAGACAAGTGAAGCCCATTTTTAGCGATTTTTAGCACTTCCTTTTCTGACGCGCAGACTCAAACTATGCTTGATGACGTCAGCAACCTGTCTGACAGATGTAAATCTTCTAGTAGCTGTGCGTGCAAACTGCCATCGTTAATCTCGCAGAGACGGCGAGCTTGAGCGGGGAGTTCTTTGGCGTGAGTGAGCAGGAGTAAGTATTCTGATTAATTAGTTTGTATAGTATTAAAAAATGTAACGCCAGTAGGCTTCTCTCTTGACGTCTCCCCAATTGCCTGCGAGCTTCTCCTCCCGTCTGTACGGTAACTTCTCTTCTGAGCGACAGAGAGTCGAGCGGTTATGACGCAATCGTTAGCTTATTTTTACAAAAACTGTTTCTACGGGGCCATAATGTAACATAGAAGGTAATGGAGCCCTTTATACATTGTCTTGTATCTTTGGAAATAAATAATGGACAAATGGAGTCTTTAAACGCCTCAGATGTAAAGTTATTCACTGTCAAAGTGACGCCAAAATGAATGGGAGTCAATGGGGATGCTAACGCAAGTGAAGTTCTGCTACAAGATGGCGGCACCCGGCCGACTTCAACTTCCGGTCGACTTCCTTGGGCACTGAGCTGCACGAGCGCTGATGACGACACAGCTGTTTCATGATTGGCCGGATTCACCGCATGACAACGTTCACGTGTTTTTCGTGTTTATTGCATAGACTGTAAAAAAATATGGACGTAGTGTCCGTGACGTCACCCATAGAGTTCTGAACAGCAGTTTTGACGCGTAAATGAGGCCGCGGCCATCTTAGCTGCACGTGACCGCACGTCACTCACGGATAACTGAAAATGGGCAAAGAGGCGGGACGAAGTTGGAGCCCATGCGACTTGTTGCTGAAACCACGCCCGCCCTAGCTATCTATCTTAGATACTATCTAAAATATTAATAAAGATAGCAATATCATTAAAAAGTACTAAAGGATTACTGTCAATCTACGGTGATTTTTTTTACGATAACGTTATAGATGCTCCAACACCAATAGGCTAATTAATTTGAGAGATATACATCTGGTACATATATATATATATATGTGTACCAGATGTATATCTCTCAAATGTTCTCTCAAACTAATGAGCACGTATCCAAAGTATAATTTTTCAAAATACTGCAGCAGTTTTAGTTATAATATCCAAGCAGTGCTGTGGGAGTTGTATATCCTCCTGGTATTGTCATTGTAGTAAATCTCAGGAACAAAACTTTTAGCCAATGCCACGACGATCCAACAACGTGTGTTCCGCATGCGAGCACATGTACACAGACTGACATCTGTCTCGAGTATGCAGCAAGCCATATATTGTATAAAATAATCCAGAAAAAAGGCACAAATACGGCTGAGATGCCAAATTCAGTGGCTGAAATGAGCTGCTGAGGTAACATGACGGCTCACAGACAGCAGCGGCATACCTATCAAGTGACCACGCCCTTAATTATGGAGAACTTTAAGGCTTATTATAATTTAAACAGATGAGCTATAAAAAAATTCACCCCCCTCAGAGTTGTCATGAAGGGCAAAATTCGCAGTATAGACCAAAACCACAATATGACCCAGACTGTAAACTTGTGCTTTTATTAATTTCACCATTAATGTAAATAAACATGTGCAAACAATATTCATGCTTTTGTGAATTTATTTTGATGTTAATTACATTTATGAGCTGTTTCTTTAATACCACATGGTTTATATGCATGTTGATGCTGATTGGGCTGACATTTTTGACACCCCCACCAAACAAGAGAAATCATATCTCAAACCAGTTGCACACCATTTCCAGGAAACATGTCGTTCAACCCGGAAACCGTAGCCAAACGTTGCCAGAGATTGTATATCATAGGGAGATGTCTGTAGCCCTGTCCAAACCCACACTTGCGGTCTTTGCACTTGACCACTTGTCTATTTACACAACATATTTCCTGTATTTGGCAAGTGTTCAAGTGGGCATGAAGACCAAAAGTGTGTGTAGAACTTTTGATTGCCCAATAGTACACGCTTTAGTGTTGCAAGAAAATGCAAGCGTTTACAGCTTTTTTGTTTTAATTATTATTTTCAATACTCTGCATTTTAAAATACACTTCTAAATGTCTGTTCAGTTGTCGCTATGTGACTAACAGAAGACAAAATTTTAAAACTGCAGTTGCAATTGTTGTACAAAATAGACATAGCCCACTCATCTTACTTTGCATCAATAAAATGCGCAACTCTTTATATTTTACTTCCAAATTATATGTATTATATAAATAATTTAACTTACAGTCATATGTTTTTCCTTGAAATCTTGCGATTTCGTGGCATGTGAGTTCCTGAATATAATGCATAATGGGATACGCTTAGCCTGGAATACCGCTTCTGATAGTGGGGGTTTAGTGAGCATTAAGGGCACTGCACTTGGGCTTTTTTAAGACATGGGACAGTCTTGCGCACTTACTTCCTGTCATGTGCACAAGCTCTCAAGTGGCAAGAGTATTATATGGATAAGGCATCTATCTCTTACCATTAAAGAAAGCGTACCAGCTAACTTAATCATGTGTGGCACTTCTCAGCCTATCATGTAATGGCAGTGACGTCAGTCGCAACATTCCCTAGTCTGCCTTCTTTTAAAAAATACATGTTTATCAAGCTAAAATCTACATATAGTTCCCAACGAAAGTATTGTTTAGTGTAAAACATGCTGAAGATTAGCAAACTGGCTGTCGATTAATTAAATGATTAGCTATTTCCCCACAAAAGCTGTTTAATCAGCATAGTGAAGCCTCTCATCCATTGACATCCATTCAAAAAACGGCCTCTGGTCTCCTTCCCTGTACACTGTAAAACTCAATAAGTTCAGAATACTCAAAAAATTTGAGGAAACGTATTACCTTGAAACATTTAAGTTAACTAACTTAATTTTTTGTGACAAGTGGGGCGGGGCCGAGTGTCATGGAAGTTGAGCAAGGCCAGTGTGGTGCACGGGTGTCTCTCATTAATAATCACATCACTGGCATTCCTTCGCTCCCACAGTTCTCAGCCTCGCCCCACTCAAGTACATATAGTTAATTTATATAAACATCACATTCAGATCTTGGTTAAATGTTAGTTAACAAAAAGCACATGCTATTATAACTATCAAAGAGACTGTCAATATATACTTGCATATAGGGCTGGCCGATATATCGAATGCTTTTGTCACGCGCATTTCATCAGTAAAGCCGGTTCTCTGATTACCGCTAAATCGCCATCACCTGCTTTCAAATGGAGCGGCATTTAATAGACAGAGCCGTAGTTCACTGACAAGCCACGCAATATCGCGTTCATTATCGAAGGCGATTCATCTGCGATATGAACGTGATATTGTGTGGCTTGTCAGTTAACTACGGCTCTGTCTATTAAATGCCGCTCCATTTGAAAGCAGGTGATGGCGATTTAGCGGTAATCAGGGAACCTTGCTACAATTTTGAGTTCACACAACTTTTTTTCTGTTAAGTACAATGAACTTTTATTATTATTTGAGTGAAACAAACTAATTTCATTTAATTAATTTCACTGTTCAGTTTTACAGTGCACTTGTCATCATGACCAACTCTTCTAAATTAGCGTAACAAAACATTAATCACTACTAAATCTCCCTTACCATTAATCTTGCACAAAAAACATTATATAACACTTGATTTTAGCATTTACTTTTCCTTTCGAGTGCCATGGGCAAAACTTTAGTTTACTTGAAATATGTCAGTGCTGTGAACTCAAAAGTAAAAGAAAGTTTTAAATACTCATAACAGTTAATTTAACTGAACTAATTTGTTTAATTTAAGTTTGTCCTTCTCAAACGAATTAAGTATTTTGAGGGTTAGGGTTTACAGTGTTCCGCCAGAGGCGGAGCGTTAGCATTAGCCGTTACGCTTTTTTGGCTAAAGGCTGCAGGCTTGTGTTCCAGTGGCTTTGATGTTGCGCACCGGTTTGAGCTTGAACGTACCCCACAAGCATTGCCTTGACGGATCAATGCTGCAGATTTTGATGACATAACTACGGAGCCTCGAATGTCATGAATTAGCTAAATGTGATATCATTGGAAAGCCGAGAATCTGCTCTTTTGAACCTCTTTAAAATATACAGATTGCATTATTGGTTCAAAGGTTATTAAACATTTTAGAAAAATCTTTATTTTTGGCCGCCGTCCCGGTTTTTAAGGGTTAATAGGAGACATCTGCATCCTACTAGTCCTACTAGTGATGTTTTTGCTCAGCCAATGCATTAATTTTTAAAAATATGCAAAATTACTTTACTTTAAATATGTTTGGATAAATTGCCTGTTGTTTTCATTACAGAACTCTACTTTCTGTTTAGTTCTGACATGGAGAAATCAACTGATGTACCAGATTATAACTACAGTGATTACAGTGATATTGTAAATGATCTTCAAAATCACACAAACAACATTCCTGTGGATGTACATGCTGGATACTGCAAGGAAGCAGCATGTGTAATCACAGTTATTCTTAATGTGATCATATTCCTTCTTGGCATCGTTGGAAATGGTGCGGTGATCTGGATTACTGGTTTTAAGATGAAGAAGTCAGTGAACACCACCTGGTACCTGAGCCTGGCTTTGTCTGACTTCATTTTCTGCGCTACTCTCCCTTTCATCATTAGCAGAATAGTGATGGACGACTGGATCTTTGGGCTCTTCATGTGCAAGTTCACCTCTTTTGTTATGACCATCAATATGTACAGCAGCATTTTCATCCTGGTCATCATTAGTGTGGATCGCTGCATCACAGTCAAGTTTCCTGTCTGGGCCCAAAATCAACGCACTATAAAGAAAGCTTCTGTAGTTGTTATGATAGCTTGGTTCGTGTCGGCTATGCTTAGCATTCCACCTGCCAAATTTAGAGATATTATCCATGAGTTATCAACGGTCAAATGTTATACCGACTATAAAGGTTACCACAGAACCATTGTGTTCACACGCTTTACTTTTGGGTTTTTAATTCCGCTCCTGACCATTTCCACCTGTTACTCCGTCCTGATCTGTAAACTTAGAGCAAACCAAGTTTCCAAATTCACCAAGCCCTACAAGATAATGACTTTACTGATTACAACTTATTTTGTCTGTTGGTTGCCATTTCACATTATTTGTATTCTAGAGGTGGGCAAAACTGAGCATGATCCTGTCTTTAACACGGCCCAACAAATATCTGCAGCCCTTGCCACTGCAAACAGCTTTATAAACCCATTCCTCTATGCATTCATGGCCAAGGATTTGAAGAAGAAATGCTATTCCTTCCTGTCAAAGATTGAGAGTGCCATTAATGAGGAGGTCTGAAGCATTTTCCAAAGAACTTCCATTAACGATTCTGTGGATAACAGACTGCTGTCTAAAATTTTAAAACAATTCTTGAACAAAAGAAATTTCTCTTTATTCTCTTCCACATCAGACTGGAGAATGCTGGCCTATAAAAGATGGAACATTAACAAGTTGTACAATTGTTTGTTGCATGTAACACAGCTGAAATATCTAGAATAAATCAATGTAAATAGATAAAATAAAAGCTAATTTCTACAAAAGTTTTGTATATTAAAATGCCATTTTGCGCAATGATTTTGCAGAATTTACTGATTTTATCTTATAATTTGTGCATGTTACTGATCAACACATCGCAGATACATAAATATATGGATATTTATGTAAAAAAAAGTTAAACGCTCTCTCTCTCTCTCTCAAATAATTTGGGGTTTTGAATTTACTGACGATTTTATGCATTGAGCATCATTTGAGCAAGATCAACAAATCTTGTTACGCTCCACATGTCTCTCTCTGTTTTGCTAAAATATACATTAAAAATATACAAAATCTTGTTTTAACAGTTTCTCAAGTGTTGGTAATTTTCTTAATTATATGATAGGCCGATAAGTAATTAAATCCATACACAATATATTCAGAAAGACGCTTCAGCTTTATTCCATTTTTATATGGCAAGCATGATGAGATACTTCCTGTTTTTTACTACCTGCGTATAAGCTTTACAAACATGTATTTGCATTTATCTGATAAGATGTTTTTCATGGAATCTCTTTAACGTGTTGTTGCATTTACCTTTATTATTTTTATTTTTTATTTGCAGTTTTCATTACTAAATTAGTCAGGGATGCAAACAGCAACTCAAATGGCCATAACATAACAAAATATACAAATCTATGAAAATAACTAAAAATCAAGCTGTTATGGTGTCCATATTCTGTTCAATCATCATCATTAGTCAAAATAACCAGTCAAAAAGATTCACAAATTCCCTTTTGAGTTAGAAGTTTTGTTAAGACCATTTATTTTGCAGTCTGCAGCACTGTACTTCTGATCATTTAGTATAGCAGTGGTTCATACAACTGCTGAGTAAAACGGACTGGCTATGCAGTGTAGTCAGATCTCAGTTGTTATGACTACAGTAACTTCATCACAGACACTTCGTTTACCACTAAATGAGCTTTGAGCATTGGCCAATTAAGTGCGGTTCATATCACACTTCCCCTGTGAAAAGAGTAGAAAATGTGAGACATTGTGGTACCTTGGCTGCCCTGAAACTGTTGAATATATTGTTTTTGAATATCTAAGATGAGATGCAATTTTTCAGAAAGTAAATTTGTCCTCAGAAAAACATTCCAGCCTGTAAACTTTTTTGGCAATTTCCTGAAAGAGTGAGACAACCTACTTACTCCAGGAAGTTGCATAACAACCAGCATTTAAAATAAACAGAGCTGTAAAGAGAGATTTAAAGGTGAAGCGCAAATTTTTCGAAGCATTAGCAAACAACAGAATTGCAGAAATAATGTTTTGAGGTTTGTGTTCCAGACACTTCACCCATCTGCTTCACAAACAGGTAGTCCTACCCAAAACTTGACTCATTTTCCATGAAAACAGCTTCATTCACTAAACACACACAGAAAATGATATTAAAACCATACGTTCAAATCCTGATAAGCCTTAAATAAATATATATAAAACTAACTAAATACATAAAAGAATGTTTGGGGCTTTACAATTTATTGACCAGGACATCCTATGCATCAAGCACCAAACAAGAGCAAAAGGTTTCCTCATTCACACAGTTCTCTCAGCTCACAATTATAATAGAAATAGTTAATTTCCTTTACACTGCTGGCAATCACTCCAATTTTCCTATTTGGTAGAAATTCCTTACATTCATTCCATACAAAATACATTCAGAAAGACACTTCAGGTTTGTTCCTTTTTGAAATGAAAAGCATGTAATGCTCAAATTTAAAAGCCTTTTCAAAAATAGAGGTGATACTTTTCTGTCTTTGAAAGTAATTCTCCATGTGAGCATTACAAAAATATATATGCGTATTTATTTACATATATTGAATTGTATTTGTTAGGTCTCTAGCTGAAAAGCAGAAATTTACCCGTGAGGTGCTCTTTTGTCTCTTTTTAGCACATTGCTTCATACTTGCTTTCACCCCTTAATTCTAGATTATTTTATAGATTATAATGTTGATTTTCTGTTTTGAATAAAAAAGACTTCTGCAATTAAAACACTGAAAACAAAAAAGAACAATTCTGAACATTTCTACAGGGAACAAGATTATAATTGCATCCAAAACCTGACATAATTTGGGAGGAATTATTAGATTTTTGAATCTTTTCAGGGATGTCAATGGAAAAGGGAAGTTATTCAATACTGCACTGACAACTACACTCATAGTCTAAACCGAAACATAAATAGAGTACCCCAGGGATGACGTGTATTTGTAGGCCAACCCGGAAGTTAGCGGCGCACGGGTTCCCTCGGTTGAAAGCCTATGCATTTTTCCCATAGACTTTTGGAAAATCGCTGAAAATAAGCTCTGTGTTTAACAAAGGGTTTTGACACGTTTTGTCTATCAAGATAATCTTTACAAGTTAACACAAAATTTATAGATTTTGAAGCCTAAATAAAGTCGTCAGATATAAAAGGCTAACAGTAGGCTATAAACGTCACCACCAAGCTTCCTCAAACTGTATTTAGAAAACAACTTTATTTAAAAACATGCTCGCTGATTATGATCTGTGCTGTTATGAAAACTTATCCACTTTTTCATGAGAAATGCTGTCCAAATGTCCCGTTTTTAATGATGACGTCTAAAGTCCCCGCCAAAGGAAGTAGTCCCTTTTAGCACTTTGTTAGCAACCGCCGATTTTAAGACACAGTAAAAGTAAAAAAAAATCACAAGTGGGTTATAACTGGTGTGTTTTATGTCATAGATCAAAACGTGAAAATATTTAAAGAATTTGTTAACCACAGACCTTATTTCAGGCGATTTAGCAAAAACCCATTAAAAAAACCCATAGACTTTACGGCGTTGGAACCGTAAGTCCTAAAGTGCTAACTCACTTCCGGGTTTTGCCTACAAAACTGCGTCATCCCTGAGGCACTCTTTTGCTTAAAGGAAATGAAAAAATTAATGAAAATTTGTCATCTTCATGTCATTCCAAATGTTTTAAGAATCGATACACAACTCCTCTCACATACAGTAGGAGCTGTGTCTAGTCACCATGTCTATAAAAAACAAACAAAAAAATAACAGAATTTTCATCCTGTATCCCTTTAATAGTTTACTATAATGATGATGGAAATAGGATTAAAGGGTCAGTCAATGTGTTATTTTAAGCAATTTACAAAAAGCCCCCATTTCTTTTACTTTGTGAACACAAGATGAATTGTTTTTTGATTGCCCACTGCAAATATATCTTAAAACCTCAGTGAAAATAGAAAAGTAAATCATTTAACTTGAAAAAATGATCTTAACATAGAAGTGCTCTCAACTAACTTGGTTACTTTTATCTAATTCAACAGCCCGATGAAGGACTATATCTGCAATTTACCAGACAACATGTTTTTTGAGTTGTCCATGCATTTATCTAATACATGTGGTATTAGCTTGAGGATTTTTGTTGTCCATATACCTATTTTACTAATCGGTTTTAAGAAGCATCATAATTGGAAGGCAATGTTCACATATTTTTCAGAAACAGGGAGCTGGGGTTCCAGTGTTAAACATGAAATCGTTGTCCATATATTCCCAATTAGACTGAAGTGCTTAATGGATCATAGTCCAGTAGTGGCAGGAAAAGCAAACTCAATGAAACACAGATGTGATGTATCCATCTAAATAGTTGACCCGGATGTGTTGGTGGCAACAGACACTTTCATAAAAAAGAGTGAACAGTCACTGCCCGTGATGACAAACTGAATTTGTTGTTACCACACACTTAAATTGGCCTAATGAAGATTGATCCATGGTGGTTAAACTTAAAGGGATAGTTCACCCAAAAATGAAAATTCTGTCAGTAATTACTCACCCTCATGTTGATACAACCATGTAAGTCTTTCTTTCATCTTCGGATCACAAATTAATATTTTTGTGATTAAATATGAGCGGTGGAATACTCCTCCATTGGCTTTAAGGGGGCCCAAACTTGTCCGTCCAGAAAGTCAGTGAAGAAAATGTTTAAATAGTCCATGCCACTACAGTGGCTCAACCGTACGTTTATCAAGCGACGATAATACGCTGTGTGTAAGCTATTGAATTCGACATTGATTGTGCTTTTGGTCTCGCTCTAAGTAATTGTTTACAATGGTTAGAAAGTGTGCATTTCCTGGATGTCCGAATCGTGAAAAACTAACGAGTAAACGTAAAGGTGCCTTAACATAATACATGATACAGTGAATCACGATCATTTGATGGGAAACGGTGAAAGGTAAGCTGTTCATTTTGTGGCAATGTTAAGTCTAAGTTTTTCACAATTCACGATTCACAATTACTTAGAGCGAGACCAAAAGTACGATCAATGTCGAATTCAATAGCTTACATACAGCGAGCACGTTCACCTGCTTGTAAACAAAGTTAAGCGCTTCTGGCTATGCCAGCACTTCATCTTGAACACTAGGTGGTGGTAATACTGAGCAGCCAGTAACAAGTAGTAGAAGAAGACCGTCGTCAGTTTAGTTCTCGCGTATGCGTCGTGGAGCTCTCGTGAACTAACGTCAGAGGCCTACAAGAGAGAAAATTAATAGTTGAATAAAGTCGTTCTTTTGTTTGTTTTTTTCGCACGAAAAGTATTATCGTCGCTTGAGAAACGTACGGTTGAGCCACTGTAGTGGCATGGACTATTTTAACATTTTCTGGACAGACAAGTTTGGGCCCCCTTAAAGCCAATGGAGGAGTATTCCACCGCTCATATTTAATCACAAAAATATTAATTTGTGATCCGAAGATGAAAGAAAGACTTACATGGTTGTATCAACATGAGGGTGAGTAATTACTGACAGAATTTTCATTTTTGGGTGAACTATCCCTTTAAAGCCATATTAACTGGAGCCAAATTGTTGCACAAGCCCATGTCTTACTATGTAGTGTATCTTTAGATTATTAGTGATAGAACAACCAGTTTTTCAGTAGTACTTTTGTGCAAACTGAAAGCAAACAAGGAGGATGTAATAAACAATTTTATATTCTAGGGAAAAAAGTTCAAGGAAAAAATGTGTGTGAAAAAAAGCAAAGGTCAAGAAATTAGTATCATCTGGGCCTGTATTCCTCAGGTACACCAGACATGTTTCTCTTTCTGAGTGCCGTGTCCACAGTCTTAATAAGCCCGTCAATGGTGGCACGCATTTCAGGCGTGTAAGGGTCATATTCCAGCTTTCTGAGCCCAGAGCGTTTAAAGTTCCCATCTTTCTGTCCTTCCACACACAGCAGGCGGTCCTCTGACACTTCCAGGCCCAGAAAGATGACCATGTCTTTTAAATGAGAGAAAAGGTCCCGTTTTAAATCCTCAAAGTGCACTACTTGAACTTTCTTCCCATACTTCAGCCAGTCTAGTGTGTGGGATGCCCACCATGGAGCGTAGTTCTTCACAAACTCTGGCCACTCTGATTGAGAGAGAGAGAGAGAGAGAGAGAGAGAGAGAGTTTAACTTTTTTTTTAAATAACATTTTACAGCAGAGGTGTCCGAACTCGGTCCTGAAGGCCCACTGTCCTGCAGAATTTAGCTCCAACTTGCCTGTGAGTTTGTAGTATGCCTAGTAAGACCTTGATTAGCTGTTCAGATGTGTTTTATTGGGATTGGAGCTGAACTCTGCTGGCCAGTGGCCCTCCAGGGTAGGGTTGCACCAGCCGTTCGTAAGTTCTTTCTTAAATTGGAACGTAAAGTCCACACTAGTGGCTTAGTAACTACTAGCTAGTTTGTAACTAACTCTGTACTTTATTCGTTTGCACCATTTGTTCTTAAGGCAGAACGTAGCTAGTAGCTCGTAAGGTCTCTGTAAAGTAATGCGTAGTCGCATAATATGACGTTTACCTTCAGTTATCCTTCAAAATACAGGAGCAGAAGTTGTTGAAATTCCGTGAATTTCAGTTTATCCTTCATTCTGACTTATTTTGCCTCATGTAGCTAACAGTAAAAATAAGTTCCCATTAAATATAATAGCCTACTACTTAATCATAAATGTTTTTATATGTAAATAACATTCAGAAACTGTATTTGAAACTAAATTAATAAGGATCAATAAATAAATACTGAAACAACAACAACAACAACAAAAACATAAGAAATTACATTTATTGATTATGACTGATTTTATTTGACATGCACAACACGGAGTGATAGGACCAATGCACACAGCGGTGCGCTGTTTAACGGGTTCGTGTTGAAGTGTCTAACAAAGTAATCTTTTCACATGATGTTCTCTCTCTTAAAATTTAAGAGAGTGTAAATGTCAGCAGCATCATATATGTGTAAAGAATGAAGTCTGTCAGGTAAAACAAGAGCTTATTGATGCAGTTCAGTCAGTCTGCAATTTTATTCCAACCGTTACTCCTGATAGGAGGCTTCCGTAAATATTTAGTGTATACGTAGAGTTACGCTTCAACTAAGTTTAATGGTGCAAAACAAAAATATTTAGTAGTGCGTAAGTTGTAACTTAGTGCCCATTTACGTCAAAACTAGTCTACGTTGTAACTTGCGCACAGCTGGTGCAATTGGCCCCAGGACTGGACACCCATGTCTTACAATAACATGCTGTCCCATGGTGCCTAAGATTTACTGCATTAGAACTTCTGTAGAAGCAAAAAATGCTGATTTTTTTTAAAAAATGCTGATTTTTAAAAAAAATGCTTCTGTGTTTTGGTTAGTGTGACGCATCAGAAAGAACCAATAAGCTTGTTGGCATGTCAACAAGAACATTGAAACAACAACTGAGGAACACATTTTAAGAAAAGAGTTAAAAAAACACGTCATTAAAATTACAGAAACCTAATCAAAAATGAAACAAAAACAGAATGACAAAGTGCTCATTTCGTAAAAACAAGACACCAAAATGTCACAAGCATCTGCTTCACTGTGGGAAAAAAAAAAAGAAGAACAAGAAGCAAATGTTGCTTAAAAATGTTTTTTGGTGGGGTAAAGACAACTTTGCACAATCTTTTTACTGACTGCTACCACTGTTCACACACTTTTGATTAATGCACATGATTTTAGTAAAATTACTTTAACTGCAAGAAAAATGTGTCTTGGTTTAATAGTTATAACCATTAACCATTAAAGACGTAGACACCAGTAACATGTATTTGGTGCCTATGAGTGACTCGTGTACCTAAAAATAAGCACCAGCTTCTCTGCATCAGTTTTCTGGAGGTTTCTGAGTTAAAAAAGGAAAAGATTCTCAACAAAACCACATTAAAGATAGTCATGGCTTTTTGTGTTCGATGAGTGCATGCTTCCTGACCACAGTACAGCAGATTTACCCTCAAACTGATGTCAACATCAAGAAAAAACAAAACAAAACAGAAGTTCTTCAGAAGATCATGATTATTCTAAAATGTTCTATTTACCTCAATGGATGAATTTTGTATGCTTTTCACAGTATTGCACCATTAGCTCAGCATTATGTTTATGTCAAACCAGAGCTTTATTATGGAAGAGAGTATTTACAAATTGCAAAGGGGAAAATAATCAATATGGCAGCAGTAGGAAAGAAAGTTAATAGAGCCAGTTAACATGTTTATGTGCTTCATGTGAGTAGCACACTCTTAAAACAGATGTGTTAAAAACAACACAACCTGTGTTATATTTTAACACACCTGTGTGTCTAGTTAAGGACAACACATTTTGTGTTACTTTTAACTCAACCAGTGTGTTATTTTTTCTTAATAAAGGCATAAAATATTTAACACACTAATGTGAGAGAGAGAGAGATAGAGAGAGAGAGAGAGAGAGAGAGACAACACTGTCATCCAATCACATTGCCTGTAAGCCGTTAAGCAAGTTTGTGCCTCTTTCTTCATTGGTGGATGACTTAACACACAGGTGTGTTCAGATATAACACAGGTTGAGTTAAAAACAACACAACCTGTGTTATATCTTAACACATCCATGTGACTAGTTAAGGACAACACATGTTGTGTTTTTTTAACTCAACCAGTGTGTTATTCTTATTAACACAGGCGGTATTAAAATATTTAACACACTAATGTGTCATAAATCACACAATTTGTGTCATAGATGTGCTATTTTTGACCAGTTAAATGCATGCAATACACACACTTAGAAAGTATGTGTTAAAATTCTTACAGATCAGTGTGTGAGTTTAGGGACGACATGTGTTGTGTTAATGATTGTGTTAATGAGTCACTGATTTTAACACAGTAAATGTGGCAGGAAGGTGATCTGCTGTTAGCAAGCAGACTCAAAGGAGAAAATCACAATTTTAAGTCACCATCGTGGAAATGAGTGTTTGCTTTAGTTGGGCTCTCGACCCTTGACTTTATAATATTACATTTTTTTTTTATATCATCAATATACTCTGAAGGATTTCTTAAAAGTTGCTCTGATAAAAAAAAAAAACTCAATGAGTTCGAGACACAGACTTTAAGATTCAGCCCGTGAATCTCAACAGTGGTGAGAATAATAAAGCATGTTGCAGTGCATTCTGGGTGCCACCAATCAAGATTCATCCATGGCTCCCATCATGCATTGCTGCATGAATAAATTATGAGCTGAATTGTCTTAGTAATTTCCTTTATTCTCACTATTTTTTTTTTTTTTTCTGTTTTTATGTGACTTTTTAGTAGCTTGTTTTCTAATGTGATCTGTTGATAAGAATATGTTGCTTGTCACCGTTGTTGAGATTCACAGGCTGATTCTTGATGTCTGTGTGTGCCTAAAATATATATATATTTTATTTTTTGATCAGAACAACTTTTTAAGAAGGGTCAAGAGCTCAACTAAAGCAAACCCTCATCTCCATGATGGTAACTTAAAATTGTGAATTTCTCCTTTGAGTCTGCTTGTTAACAGCAGATCACATTCCTGACACATTTAATGTGTTAAAATGAACACAAGTCATCCACCGATGAAGAAAGAGGCACAAACTTTCTTAACGGCTTGGGGAGTGATGTAGCAGCAATGTGATTGGATGATAGTTAACAAATGTTGTGTTGGACACAGTGTTGTCTCTCTCTCTCTCTCTCTCTCTCTCTCTCTCTACACATGATCAACTTAAACTGACACAAAAAATGTGTTATTAATTGACACATCCTTTTTGAGAGTGCACTAGGATTTAGATCAAGCTTTCATTTCTCACCTTTCCCCTTCCAGTGAGCTTGAGAGGCAAATCCAATATGGCCACCATACTTTCGGTTAAATTCAGCCATGAGTGCTTTATAAGGATTCCGGATCATGAGGATGCTAGCGTCAAAGGCGTCAATCTCCTTCCTGCCACTCTCATGGGTCTTGATACATATGGTTCTACCGCTGCGCCAGTGATCTCTCTCCCCTTTGAATCCTGCACATTCAAAGAGTTCAACCAGAGAGGAAGACCATGAGCAAGCAAGAGAGAACATGATGGCTTAATGGAGAACTAAAAGTTAAAGTTAACCTTTGTTGTACAGTGAGCCATCAAAGTAGTAGCTCCCTGTGTAGTAACCTGTGGCCAGTTCAATAAGGTGACGGGCCCAGGTATTCCCCGCTCCTGGGAAACTAGCTAGTGCCATTAGGTGCTTGGAACGAGTGGGTAAAAAGCGCCGGTCCATACAGCGATTATCTGTAGATATAAAGGAGGATATACATCGGACCAAACATGAGATATTGAAGTAAAACAAATCCTTAGTTTCATTAAAGTTTCCTTGAAATTGCTTGACAAGCAAGTGTACTAGCATATACATGGTCTTAAAACTAACATGTATGGATTAAAACCACAACAATAATAGTCTTTAAATAATGACAGAAACATTCTGTAAAAGACAGATAAAATCAAATTTGAGCAGTTTGATAAACAGTGGGAAGGCTAATAATGCACGCATCACATGTTTTGTTGCTTAGATTTCAAGTTTGGTTTGGACAAGTTCATGATGACCATTCAGAATTTGAACCACAGAGCTGATGACTATTAAAAACCGAGAGGAAAATGAGATGAGTTTGTACTTTTATTGGGAAGCAGTGCCAGAGATAACGGGGTGAAAGGTGGGAATGATTCTAGGGGCCCACAATGATTACAGTACAGAACATTTAATGAAATTTAAGACAAATTCCTCACTCAAAAATATTGTGCTTGTGTTGTTTAACATTATAAATAATTTCATATAATATTTAAAATTTTGTTTAATATTTCATATTTTTTGTTTTAATTAGAGAAAAGAAAAACACATAGTAATTTATAGCAAATATTTTCAGAAATGTCCTGTGGAAATATACACGGTTTCAAAAGTATAGCTATATATAGTGTTCTATTAGTATACTTCTTTTAAACTAAAAATAAGTATAATTTCAGTCTACTTTTTATGTACTTTTCAGAAATATACTGTATACTTTTCAGAAATGTACTTATGCCCCTACTGCACACATGTTGATGGCACATGAAAAAAATTTTTTTTGGGGTTCGTTTGGGAACATTTTATTGATAAAAAAAAAGTTTGACCCCCACCCTCCCCCAACCCCAAAATATGAAAATGTTTTCGCTGCCTCAGGGCAAC
This sequence comes from Chanodichthys erythropterus, assembly GCF_024489055.1. Classification (NCBI taxonomy): domain Eukaryota; kingdom Metazoa; phylum Chordata; class Actinopteri; order Cypriniformes; family Xenocyprididae; genus Chanodichthys; species Chanodichthys erythropterus. The sequence continues at coordinate 36,648,912 of NC_090233.1, read as the reverse complement.
GTTGTGCGACAATGGTACAGAGTCATAGAGAAAATTATCATCAAAATCAAAATGATTTCTTCAATTTTTAAATTTTTTTTTAAGTAAATAAGGAAAAACTCTTGAAACACATTGATATATTGAATTTGATACATGCATAGGTCTGTATCATTTAGTGTGCTAGGCCATATAATGTACTTCATGTAATAAGATTTCACTCCATACGAAACTTCAAAAAGCAGTTCTTCTCTGCTGTGACATAGTGGTGTATGTTACAATTTTTGCACATCACTTTGGGTTTTCCTGCACATCCAGGAACCCTGCATCTTCCCTTCTTATAATACATTATGTCCAATGTGAGGTATTGTCCAAAACCTCCTCAAAAAGTACCCCTCATCGCACAACGTTGCCCTGAGGCAACAAAATGAAAAACTGATTTTCTGAACATGCTAAATAAAAAAAACTTCATAAAACCTGACAAAAGGCTTCTCTACACCTTCATACACACACACATATTTTTTATGTACAGTTCATGTCATTTTAAATAAGATTACTAAAGCAAATAATCTTGCCTTCTTCTCACACCATGTGCTCCTGTGACCAAGTGTCAGAACAGGACGTCCCACCTTTAAATGGTGCTTGAAAGTGACTCCCACACCTTTTTGGACTGTTCTTTGGTACTTTCTCAACCTTTCTAACCAGTTGTAATCATTTAAAGAAAAATGTACAAAACATAGGCCTATGTGTTCTGAGTTTGTCACACCGCAGAAAAATGTGTTATTAACCACCCAGCCAAATTTGAATTATTAAAAAAATCGGCAAGTAAATGAATTAAGTTATCAAAATCTCAAAATAATTCAAATAATCAAACGCTGGGGGCGTGTCGGATGCCGGAGCTCAAAGCCACACCCACTCGCGAGAGCTGCCATCTCAACTGATGCATATAAACAAAAGAATCACGTTAGAGGGTTGCAAAATTTAGTAGAGTTACTGTGGACTACCTACTAATTATAACATAAGCACACAAGGCATCTTACACTCACTGGTGGGCGCGTACTGCCTACTGTTGTCGAGTTGACAGATGACGGGAAGATGAAGGCCGGGACGGGAGAGACTCTGTCCGGCCACAAATAATTGGTTGTCGGTGGGACGGGAGGATGAAGGCCGAGGCGGAAGATAGTCTGTTCAGCCCCATTCACCAAAAACAGCGGATTATCAATGAATCCCAGCTGTCTGATGAAAGTTTGTAAAACTATCCGGTATAGAATGATCACTTTAGAGACAAAATTAATCCACCCCTTCATATCATTGTTTTAGGAAATTTAAATAAGGAGACCGAGCTGTAATGTATATTATAACAACCAGGTAATATGCATTTGCGTGACGACAGATATATATATATATATATACAGGGAGTGCAGAATTATTAGGCAAGTTGATTTTCTGATCATATTTTTTTTCCAAGCACATTTTACCAATTCCAATCCACATCAATCTTAATAACTACTATTAATATTGTTTTTAATAATTTATAAGTGATATATATAATTGTTCATGAAGGCTGGAAATGAAGAATGCCCTATATTCAGGTGTGCAGAATTATTAGGCAGGTTTTCTTTTACAGATAAAATGAGCCAAAAAAGAGCTTTAACTCAGACTGAAAAGTCAAAAATTATTAAATACCCATGAGAAGGACGCAATACTAATGTAATACTAGAAATTGCAAAGTTAAAGCATGACCATTGGACAGTGAAATGCTCATTGGGTCAGCGGGGTCATACAAAAACAGCTGGAGAAGAAAAGACACGTTAACTGCAAAATAATTAAGAATTAAGGTGAAGAATTAAGTGTGAAACCATCAGGAACCCTTTAGTCTCCAGCGCCACCATTTCCCAGTACTGAAACCTACCTGGAGTCTTCAGAAGTGTGAGGTGTCAGGATCTCAGAGACTTAGGTTAGGTGAAGAATCCTAAAAAGCGACCCGCTCTTAATAAGAATCACAAGCTGAAGTGTTATAAAATACATGAAGACTGGGTTTTTATAGGCCTTATAGACAGACAGCTTGAGAGTGACTCCTGAAGGACCAGCACCACATCCTCTTGTACCACTGTTTGAAGAATTTATCTTCCAGAATCTGGCAGTAAGTTTTGGAAGATCATTTAGTCCATCTCTGCAAGATGGACATTTCAGGATAAGAGATGGACTAAAAGTGAACTCCCACACCTTACTGCCAGATTCTGGAAGATAAATTCTTCAAACAGTGGTACAAGAGGATGTGGTGCTGGTCCTTCAGGAGTCACTCTCAAGCTGTCTGTCTATAAGGCCTATAAAAACCCAGTCTTCATGTATTTTGTAACACTTCAGCTTGTGATTCTTATTAAGAGCAGGTCGCTTTTTAGGATTCTTCACCTAACCTAAGTCTCTGAGATCCTGACACCTCACACTTCTGAAGACTCCAGGTAGGTTTCAGTACTGGGAAATGGTGGCGCTGGAGACTAAAGGGTTCCTGATGGTTTCACACTTAATTCTTCACCTTAATTCTTAATTATTTTGCAGTTAACGTGTCTTTTCTTCTCCAGCTGTTTTTGTATGACCCCGCTGACCCAATGAGCATTTCACTGTCCAATGGTCATGCTTTAACTTTGCAATTTCTAGTATTACATTAGTATTGCGTCCTTCTCATGGGTATTTAATAATTTTTGACTTTTCAGTCTGAGTTAAAGCTCTTTTTTGGCTCATTTTATCTGTAAAAGAAAACCTGCCTAATAATTCTGCACACCTGAATATAGGGCATTCTTCATTTCCAGCCTTCATGAACAATTATATATCACTTATAAATGATTAAAAACAATATTAATAGTAGTTATTAAGATTGATGTGGATTGGAATTGGTAAAATGTGCTTGGAAAAAAAATATGATCAGAAAATCAACTTGCCTAATAATTCTGCACACCCTGTATATATATATATACAGCTATGGAAAAAATTAAGAGACCACTCCAAGTTCAGAAACCAATGTTAAGTGGTCTCTTAATTTTTTCCATAGCTGTATATATATATATATATATATATATATATATATATATATATATATATATATATATATATATATATATATATATATATATATATATATATACACTGATTAACGCTCTAACTTCACAGTTCAGCACTACATAATTCACAGTCTTTGTAATGTGTTTCAGCAATACATTTGTAACATTTATAAACGTGTTTAGAAACAAATGTCAGAATTGACTTTACAGGGACTTTAAAATTTCACTTAAAGGATTAGTTCACTTTCAGATTATAATTTTCTGATAATTTACTCACCCCCATGTCATCTAAGATGTTCATGTCTTTTTCTCTTCAGTCGAAAAGAAATTAAGGTTTTTGATGAAAACATTCCAGGATTTTTCTCCTTATAGTGGACTTCAATGGCCTCCAGACAGTTGAAGGTCAAAATTATAGTTTCAGAGCAGCTGAAACTACACAATCCCAGACGAGGAATAAGGGTCTTATCTAGAGAAACCATCACTCATTTTTTAAAACAAAAACAACAACAACAACAAAAGTTTAAGTTTTAACAATAAATGCTCATCTTGAACTAGCTCTCTTCTTCTTCTCTATTAGAATTCCGGCAGTGTAGACACTGCTAAGTGTATTACTGCCCTCCACAGGTTAAAGTTTGAACTAATTGTTATATACTTGCACTAGCATATTGTATATGACAATTTAGTTCAAACTTTGACCTGTGGAGGGCAGTAATACACTTAGCAGCATCTACACTGCTGGAATTCTAATAGAGAAGAAGAAGAGAGCTAGTTCAAGATGAGCATTTATGGTTAAAACGTATAAAAACATTTTTTTAGAAAATGAGCGATGGTTTCTCTAGATAAGACCCTTATTCCTCATCTGGGATTGCTGTAAACTGTAATTTTGACCTTCAACTGTTTGGGCTCCATTGAAGTCCACTATAAGGAGAATAATCCTGCAATGTTTTCATCAAAAACCTTAATTTCTTTTCGACAAAGGAAAGAAAGACATGAACATCTTGGATAACATGGGGGTGGGTAAATTATAAGGAAAATTATATTTGAAAGTGAACTAAACATTTAATTTGAAGTATACTTCTTTTTCGTAAGGGATTACAAGGACAGTATTTATTGTCATTGTGCCTTCCTGGTTGCACAGATAAAGTTTTTCAACATTATGCTCCAAATATTTAATTTGGAGCATAGACCCAGAACATATTTCTCCTCCCTCAAAGTCAAGACAGTGTGTGTGTGTGTGTGTGTGTGTGTGTGTGTGTGTGTGTGTGTGTGTGTGTGTGTGTGTGTGTGTGTGTGTGTGTGCTTTTGTTTATATTACATTGTGGGGACCAAATGTCCCCATGATGTAATATAAACCTGAGTTCACCTACATCGTGGGGACCAGCCAGCGGTCCCCACAATGTAAATGGGTTTATAAATCATATAGAATGAGTTTTTGTGAAAAAGTAAAAGTTTGCACAGTTTCCTGTGAGGGTTAGGTTTAGGGGTAGGGGCAGGGTAGGGGGATAGAATGTACAGTTTGTTCAGTGTAAAATGCATTGAAGTCTATGGAAAGTCCCCACAATTCACAAAAACAAACATGTGTGTGTGTGTGTGTGTCTGTGTGTGTGTGGTTTTTTTTTTTCTGGCCGAGTGCATGTTTGCATGTTTCGAAAGAAGGCTCTGTTTGCACAGCAGAGAAGTTGCATCATTTATGTGTTGCAAGTGTGCATTTATTCAAATTATATCATGCATTTAGATATATCTGCAATCGATTTAGTGTCAAATTTACATTTGGTGGCAAGATCACCTTTGACCACTCTTGAAAACAAAGCAAACTTTAATAAAGGATTCAGTGTTTTGCTCACTTTGACAGCGAACTTGGAGGAAGAGAAGAGTAAGTGTGAGTTTTGCAAACATGAGGGTGGACAAATTTAGAAGTGATAAGAAGCCACGAAAGCTCATTTAGAGCTCATCACATATTTGAAACACCATGAAGAGAGAATGTGTTAAAGCAGTACAGATGGAGCTATTTTTGTGCTTCTGTGACCTGATGCGTTTGTTCTAGTCCCAAACATGCAAACAAATATGGCAATAAAATCTGTGTATGCTGCCTGTGCGTTGGCCTGAGCACACTGTTTTAAACCAAACAAGGTCATGTTACCTTGCACTTGGGTCTGGTACACTACAAAGAAGTCATTGTTTCCACAGCTCTCAAAGTCTTCTCCTACGCATCGCTGGAGACACAATTCCTCATCCTCATGCTCATGCAGAGTGAATAGAGGAGTGGGAAACCCACAGTGACATTTTTCACCAGCCAAAGCGGCCAGAGAGAATTCCTATGCCAGGCAAAGGAAGAGATTATGTAAGACAGAATTGCATAAACACAGTAGTATGAGAGACACCAGATTCACATCATGCATACATACTTACTTTCTCTGTGCACATGTCAACACACTTGTCCACAGACATGTTCTGAATAACAGCACTAGCAGGAAGCGCCAGGGTCACGTTGTCTGGCCTCTTGAAACAACCCTTGAAGATGGCACTCCCATCTTAAGAGCAAAATAAACAAGTACATGATTTTCAAAATTTAAAAAAACAAACAAAAAAAACCCAACATTTTAGTATTTTCTAAAGGAGATATTTGTGTCGCTTACATGATAAAAATCTCGCCCGCATGATGCTAGAGTGGTTTCCAGAGTCATGCTATGTGGTTGCTGATGTGGTTTTTCAGCATGTCAGCTGTAAAACGGCTCTAAACAATTAACTCTAATTCAAAGCACGAATGAGCAAGCTCAAAACTATTTTCAAAATATTTTTGATTGACTCAAAAAGAATCAAAAGAGTAATTAGTTCACAAATTGGACATCATGACTTGCATTGTGTTCAATCGACACACACACACGTGGAAATCTTGTTGGCAAAGGTTATTTACACTAACTTTGCCCAACTTTGCCTGGTTGACCCAATCAAAATTAAAAAAGAAACTAAAATGACAGTGGCATGGAGAGTAAAGGCCACGATAAACTTCAAGCGAAATTGCAGAATGAACTGGTGTGATGTGATCTAAAACAAAATCAGGCCAAAATGAAGTTTGTTTTCTGTTTGTTTCGGGAGTTTGAAACAGCTGCAGAGCAAGTATGGAATTTGCTACTGCCAATACATACACAACACGCTGCTGTGAGCAAATAAGACATGCTGCTGCTGTATAATAGCGGACATGAATTACCCGTAGCAGATCTATACAGGTGGAGCTGGGGAAGGTGGAGGGTTTATGAAAGAGTGCTGCAAATGCTACAGCAAATGCTGACAAAGTTTTTGAAGGTCGAGCAGTGAGCTCATTGGCTACTGATACAGCAGGAACCAATCAATTGAGTCAAAGACCTATCAGACTGCGCCATCAAGAGTTTCATGACAGAACTTTGTATTTTTAATTCTAATTGAAAGAGACACTGACACTGTTTTTCATGTTTAATACTGTAAAGCTGCTTGCTTTTAAACAATCCATTGTATAAAGTGGTATAAATAAACAATACAATACAATGAGGAACAAATACTTTCTGCCATTATAAATAGTATAAATAGCATCTAACACTATTTATACTTAGTGCAAAGAAAATACTGTTTTGCTATGTACACTTAGTAGAAATAGTCTTTGCCTTTAATAAAACTGCTTTGGCCCCAAGCACTTCTTAACTTAATAAATCAAAGTTGTTCGTGCGCTGCTATTTTATTCGTGCTTTTTACTTGTCCTCTCCCATGCACACACATCCTGTCACAAGGGAAAGTGCTTAATCAGGACACACGGGACGGAATGTCACAAGTTTCTGCCAGTGCTATTTTTTATCAAACATGACGCATAAGGAAAAGGGAATTATAAAAATGAATGCTATGAGAATCAGCTAAACAATACTGGGAAAAGTTCCAATAAATATATTTAAACATTTATAAATGATTATCATAGAGATAGAATCTTTCCTCAAAAACAGAAGGAAATCATTTAAAATAGTCACTCACCCAAGAAATCAATTGTGGGGAGTCATTATCCCTGTGCTACACTTCCTCTAGCTTTCCAGGAACAGTAAGGTTTCATTTAATAACATTAGATCAATATTGTTTCATTTAACCATTGTTATTAAAAATAAAATTGTTAATTGTTTTAAAAATGCATTAGTAAGTGTTGAAATGAACATCAAGATTAAAAAATACTTTAGAAGTATTGTTCATTGTTACTTCATGTCAACTAATGTAGTAAATTAATGTTATCAAAGAAAACCTTATTGTAAAGTCTTGCCAAATTTCCTTTAAGAAATTAGATTGTCTTATCGATAAAAGCAGTTATGTGTGCATTTCCACTTTCCTGAGAGTGACACCAAAATGTTGAGCCATATGGAAGTAAATTAATGTTAATGCCAAATGTTTTTGAAATAAAAAGCTTGTTGAATTGCACTTTTTTTTTTATATAGCCTAATCTCATTCACTGTAGAGAAAGCAGCTTACATGTAGCCTACACAGGGAAAGTAACCGTAAAGACACTGAATTAAATATAAATGCAGCTTCTGTGACTTTGTCAGCTTTTCTGAATTTATACTGTCCCTGATAATCGTCAGACATTCTCTTACCGCTTGCTCCATTTCAGCAAAATCCGTTTTTATGAATGAATGATGACTTACTAGCGTGATCTGGTCTTAAACAGCCGCTAGCGGCACCTGCTGGTGAAGTCTGCTAACAGCAGATGGAGAACATGCATCGACACTCTACTACTTTTCCTGCAGTTCCCGGATGTGAAATGTTGAATTTTCTGCTGAATTTGCCACTGAATTTGTCGAAGCGAATTTGTAAAGGGAAATAAAATGGACTGAAAATTGCTAGTCGAATTTTATAGGTTGTATTCTTAAACAGAATGAATATTTTGGAAGTGAAATCTGAAAGGTGAATATAAATTATTGAATTTTTAATAATGAAAATGTGTGTGTAATATTTTTAATTGAAATATTCACAGCTTAAATATTCGACCATGTTGAATTTCAGCCCATAAAAATGCAAGCCTTAAAAATACAATGCATCAAAATGCAAGCACAGCTAATGTAATGCATAATTTTTTTTCAATTAGTGCAACTCAACATGCTTTTTATTTCAAAAACATTTGGCATTAATTTACTTCCATAGAGCCATATCTGTGTGCCTGTCCAAACGTGTGAGTGGATGTATGCTGATGCATGTGTGTAAGTGTATCTGTGTGTTTTAGGGAGCTCACATCGGCGGGCCGACTCCTGGCTCAGCTCTAATCTGTATATGGACAGTCGATTAGGTCCTCCACAGAGGTTACTCTTCTCCCCTTTACACTCCATATTACATTCACTCCCTGACACGTTGGGCGCCTGGATCTTATGGCCACAGTAGCACTCAGCTCCAAACTCCAGACCCGCATAGAGATAACCCCTAATAACAGGATAAAGAAAAAAAGAAAAAAAACATCTTTATTATGCATTCAGTCCACTTCAGCCTCAGGACATTGGACTGCCAGGTAATGATCCAACATGCTGAACTGTGATGCTTGTGAAGCAATGTAATATCAAGTCATGCTTGAGATCCCATTTCCAACACTGATTCTTATCTAAAATTGTGCACAAAATGTGCAAAAAAATGTGAAAAAAAAAAAAAGCACAAATTAAAAAAAAAAATAGCTATTAGGAAAATGTACAATAGGTTTTTCTGGGAGTATAAAACATAGAACACATATGTATTTAAAAATGAAAGTGTTGCAGTTGCATGCAACTGGGATGCATACAAATCCTGTAAATATTATATATATATATATATATATATATATATATATATATATATATATATATATATATATATATATATGAATAAACACTTAAAACACAGAGAGAAATGAAATTATTTCACTGTAAACAATACACTATCTGTATTATTGTTATCTTCACTGCTTCATGCTTCAAAAAGGCATGCTTCATGAACTATCACATTTTGTGCCTTTAAGCAGGTCACTTAATAACAGGCTTTTCAAGGGGGAGTGTAATACGTGCACCACAATTTTACTTTATACTGAGGCATTCAGTTGGGAACATGGGTGTGGATGTTGATGTGGTTGTTGAAATCAGCAGAAAGAATGTGGTTTATTGTTCTGACACTTGGACCAAATCTAAACAATGTCCATTTTTCAATGTCCATAAGATATTGGTTTGATAAAGCTGACGCACTGTGTAGAGAGTATCATTTCCAAGCACTCTTGGAAAAAAAGTTTTTGCCAAGCTGTTGGCAAGCAAAATGGTGTATTGTGGTTCTATACCTGACTAATCATTTGGGCTGTTTAAACAATGTGTAACATCTTATTTTAAGAACGATTGTACATGTTACCCTTGAGACTGTCACTGTTTTTTTTTTGTTTTTTTTGGGGGGGGTGTGTGTGCTGTTGTGTTTGTATTGTTAGCTATAATGTATGATGTTTGTGTGTTAGGATTATGTAATTTTGAATGTTGGGACCCCCTCGAAAACGAGATGTTACATCTCAAGGGGTTTATTCAATTAATGCATCAGAACTACAAGGCTAAGAGATAAGTTAGCTGAACAGAGGCATTGGTTGTGAACATGAAATTTTATGGTCTTATAAATACAAAGGAGCTGCATGTATTCCCCTGCAAATCTGACAGAGTGACAGACTCTCGTCAATGATTTGTGTAGGGTAAGTATTTTTCTAACATTTATGGGGAATTGGCTTCATCTCTCCTTACTCTCTTCACATAAGTGAAATCTGACTTCTGTTGCAACTCTGCAGCTCCTTCTATATGAAGCAGAGCAGACAATTTCAGTTTAAAACTGTAGCGTGCACAACTTTCTAGTTCTTTCTATAAAAAAAGCAAAATGGCAGTGGGGGTGGAGCTGCAGTGGGCATGTAATGTAATTGGTGTATGGCTGAATACTATTTAACCGCAGCTACTGCAGCAAGCCTTAACATGCCCCTTTAGAGGCTCTGTAAATGTGTTATTCATTTTCTGTGACTTTACAAACAAGGTATTCAGCTTTAGGGCCCATCCCTCTCTCCACCCCTTATCCCCTTCCTCTACGCAGTTGTTTTCAGACATTTCGAAAGTGTGAGAACTGTCCCAAGCTGAACCCCCAGTCTGAAAGCTTTAAAGGATCAGTCCATGATACAGAGCCTGTCTTTTTAAAGATGATGCATGATGTCAGTTTAATAGGCCCTGAGAGAACACAAAGGATTGTTTTTCTTCAGTATCTGGCCCACTAGGGAGCATTGAGCACTAAATACAAACAGATGTCCTCTTTACAGTATGTTGAATCTCACGCTTTCCTTCAAAGCTGTCCTGGTATCAAAATCCCTTAGACTCCCCCCCTCCCCCTCCCCTTCTCTCTTTTTGTGGCTTTTCCAAGGTGATTCAGTATACTGATGTTAATGGATACGCAGTGTTAAGAAACACTGGAAAGCAGGAAGGGTAGAGGAACTATGGAAAGAGGAAGGAAGCAAGAGTGCTAACAGGATGTAAAATAAAAAGCAACATTGATAGTTCAACTAAAAATGAAAATTCATTTTAATTTAATCATCATTTAGTCACCCTAATATCAAAACTGGAGGAATTCTGAATACATTTGCTGGGTTTTTTTCCCCTCCACAAAACCTGGATATATGAGGAGGCCTAATTTTAAAAGTGAGATTTAGATTTGGAAAAATCATGTAAATTAATGCAATCTTAGAGTGCCATGGGCTCTCTATTTTTATAATAAATATACATTTTTCTAGTTATGCCAGATCTAAAATATTTTATCAGGTAGAAATTGTGAGTAAAAAAAAAGGTGCCTTGGAGTCAAAAAGGTTGAAAACCACTTATCAAAAATCTGATTTAAAAGTGAATAATGACTTAAATTTCTATCTGTTCCTCTGATAAAGCTATAATATGGCTTTACTCCCATGTTGGTCTCATTGTTTTTGAATCATGAAATCTTCAGTTCACTGCAATCCCTCAGAAAAGAGTGATCGGTATGGGTCTTCAGTATTTCCCATTTTGCGTTCCAAGCAAAAAGAAAGGAATTCAAGTTTATGTGGATGAGTAAATGATGACAATTTTCATTTTAGGGTAAACTATCCCTTTAACTTATTAAAAATTTTGAATTACTGCTGAGCACATGGTGAGTAGACTACGTGTTCAAGCACTAATTTTTGTGACAATCAAAGGACCATCAGACGAAACAGCACAACTGATAATGAGTTCATTAGAGGTCAAGGAAACAAGATAAACTCAGGGAAATGGAAAAGCGTAATGAGCATTAAATTAGTCTTGTCAGTGAAAGGGCATTAACTGAGAGCAATTACATATTTATGATGTTTACTAACTCATAATGTGTATTTATGTGTATTTGTACATGATAACTTGAGCATTTGTTTGGGTTTTGTTTGGATGTGTAAGAGAGGTTTTATCAACATTGTGGGAAGGAAATGTTATCTTAAAAAAATGAAAGGTAAAACTTGAAATCAGTTGCATTATGGGGGACAGATATCTGCTAATGGCCATCAAGAAAACTGCTTAAAAACATACTAAATAATGTCTTAATGAAAGGTTTCTCTCATTTATTTTGAGGTTAGTGCACTGAAAATCTGAGAATATAAACAATATAAGTCAAAAAAATTGTCACTGAGATGCAAATGTGTGTGCGTATTCTTGTACATAGAGATAAAAAGTTTCAGTTGACATACCTCTCAGCACAGTTGTCCTGGCAACGGAACACAGTCATTTTTTTGTAGTCAAAAAAGGACACCCCTCTAAGAGCCCGTTTCTGTGTGTCATCAACATAGCAGCCAATGTACTTTGCTAAAAAGAGAAAGATATGAAAAAAAATCACTATTAATTCTGGTATGATGAATTAGAAAAATAAATTAGTGCTGATATGAATCCTCTTAATGAGTAAATCCTGTTGATTCATGAAATTAATTCAAGAACAATTCAAGGTTGCAAAGCACGTTTCATAATAACTAATGTTGAAACCCAACACCATCTAGTGGCCAAACAGTGAAATCACAGCCAGATCTGCATGACTGCTCTGGAATAGAGAATTTCTAATATTAATTTGTATTAATTCATATTTTAAAAATGCAAAGCATCAGATTAATTGAATTAGATCATTTTTAAAATGAGAATAATATTGGATAAGTTCCTTAATATAAACTTAAATATCATACATCTTAAATATAGTGAATAATAGTTTATTATTATTCACACTAGTTAATACACGTATACTATTTAAGTCTGTAATAATTAAATAGCACTAATTTGTATTTGTATTTTACTGTTTATTCAGGTGCAACTGAATATTGCTTGTTTTTAAAAACTAAGGGACAAGTAAAAATGGGATAATTAACATTCTTTATAAAGAGCTGAATTTGATTAGAAGATCCAATTATGGATCCTCTGAAGATTAAATGAAACAATAAATTTTAACAAGTGCTAACAGTCTGGCATCACATATTGTGATTAGCTACCATATAGAGAATGCCATTCCAAATATTAACAGCTTGTGACACAAAACATTAAAAAACATCTACAGTTTGGATATGACCACATTGTTCTGGACGTTTTGTTCTGAAAACATTTACAGTCCGATGCACTGATGCATCATCTGCTCCATCAATCTCATCATTTGTGACACACACACACATACAAATGACCCAAAAATGCCCTGCTGCATGACATCCGTTCTTTCTCTGTAATCTCATCTCTACCCATTAGGATTGAATGTATTTTCTAATAGCGGAGATGAGCTGGAGAAGAGGGGTTCTGTCATATACACATACTAACCAGTGCAACATTAAAGTAATTGCAATTGTCTAAAATGCAGTGAGCAGGATGGCGGTCTGTGAGTTAATCGTATTGGCAGGCACAGAGGGCAAGCTCGGTAATCTGCTTTATCTACAAGTCAAGCTCCATTCACTCAACATTGTATTGCCATTCTGTGGAGCAGCAAAGTGCATCGATGAAACTCTCACTAGCAGCACAACTACAGAGTTAATGATGCTCTGCTGTTCTCACATGATGAGCTCTCTGCACGAACCGTTTGCTCTGGATATAAGAAAAGTAATGAAGAGGTGAACAGGGATGAGTTGTAATAGATTCACATAATATATTTGAATAAACCTCAAAATCATAGCCTATAAAATTAAAACTGTTTTATGTTTTTACACTTCTTTAAACTTGTACTTGCTTCTATATTTTATTTTCTTAACCAGCAGGTTAAAGCTTTGTAACTATAAGCCTTTTCTTTGCTTTTGTGTCTCTGGTATTTGTCTGTTATAATAATAATATTTCATTTATTAGACATTATTATTGTTAACTTTTTATTTGTGCTCTTTGAGCTACAAATACAAGTGTTCTATGAATTTAGATTATTATTAATAATAATAATAATAATAATACAGATGACAGCTAGCTCCAGTCTCCCCCATATTACTATTACGAAAGCTTCTTTTAGTCACGAACAGTGTAAAATAAAAGTGTCCTGAAGGAGGCAGACTTGAGACAGGGACAACATGGAAGAATAACAAGAAACACAACATGACATCAAAATTTACCCCCTCTGCTTAATAATACATTTCCCTGGTCTGAATGATTCAATACATAATCAATTACATAAATATATTATATAAATATTAAACAAGTATAATCATTAGTTCCTTTAAATCAAATTCTGTTTCACCCAAAAATACACTTAATTACGAAAGTAAAGAGGGTTGTAAAAGTTAACTTCCACATGTCTTACATGTTAAACAGTACTGGGTATCATTGGCTAAAACTCACACTTCTTTTCCCTTTCTTTTTCTCTCATTGTGGAAAAGTGTCTCTGTGAGACTTAGGAGACTGAAGAAGAAATTATTTGTTGATTTACCTTTTACAATGATGTAAGTGTTTGATGTAGTTCAGACCATAAGGCTGATGAAATAAGTGAGCTAATATAAGTGAGCTAATATTCCACCTCTGTCACAATTATAATACAGTGGCTTCCTCTTTATTAGAGGCTGATTGCTAAAGTCATGCCACAAATGACTGTCAAAAGTGAAACATGCAGTGTTTTGCTAGAAGCCCTGAGGGTTACACTTGAGAACCATCTGTTCAAACCTCACTATGGATAAAGCTAATGACCCGAGACTTACACAATCCATTAATTGGCTTTCTTTTGCTTTTTTGTGGGTTTCTGTTTGAACTATAGTGAGTTAGCACAGGGGACTGTGGTGACTTTCCTGGATGTAGTCCATTCACAGAGAAGGGGCCCACATTGGCAATTCAATCAAGCTGTTTCTTGTGGTGTAATGTTCACTATGATATAAGTAACTTGCAAAGTGCATCCTGTAAACTAAACCAATCATGAAGTCTTTCAGATTTTACTTTGGACTCAAGGAGGAAATGCAAAGTCTGTGCACACCATAAACTGTATCTATAACCATAAAATTTTACCTTTCAAGATAATAGCCGTTTCCATGCAACAACTGTAAGGACACAAATGCACAATATTGTTGGAATCATTTTCAAAATAATTTTTCCAGCTGATGAACAATAAACACATAGACAGCCAATCAAAATCCTCCCTACTTTAAAGCACAAGGAGCAATTATGATCACAGAACATAACTGAAGCCCAACATTTAAAATAAATGGATTAATTGTGCATTGGTGTGGACACCAATATACACTACTATTTAAAAGTAAGATTTTTTTTTTAAAAGAAATTAATACTTATATATTCAGCAAGGATACATTAAGTTGTTTCCAATAATTCATCAATAATTCAAACTTTCTATTCATCAAAGAATACTGCAATAAAATGTATCACGACTTCCAAAAAAATATTAAGCACTGATAATAAGAAAAGTTTCTTAAGCAGCAAATCAGCATATTAGAATGATTTCTGAAGATCATGTGACACTGAAGACTGGATAAATCAGCTTTGCCATCGCAGGAATAAAGTACATTTTAAAATATATTAACATAGAAAACAATCAATTATTTATTTATTGTAATAATATTTCCCAATACTTCTGTTTTTACTGTAATTGTATTGTGTTTTAATGCAGCCTTAGTTAGGCTTCTTTCAAAAACATTAAAAAAAAAGTTACCAACCCCAAACTCATGAACAGTAGTGTAGTTGTCATACTAGATATTGTTATAATTCACATAATGTTCTTTATGTGAATGGACCTTTAGGGATGATAATATCGTATGTTGATTCAAAAGTGATATTTGGTGTCTGTTGGTCAGCTGTTTGACAAGCACTCAAAAAAAAATAAAAATAAAAATAAATAAATATATATATATAGAGAGAGAGAGAGAGAGAGAGAGAGAGAGAGAGAGAGAGAGAGAGAGAGAGAGATAAATAACTGGCATGTTTCAGCTTTTTACGTCTAAGAAGACCTTCAGCAAACACCCTCAATCACACTTTCCTACTAAACCAAATATGATGCAGGTCACATCATGTATATTTAATCGCATCACCTCAAAGAAAAAGCTTTTACTTAAAAGATTAATGAACTGACTTTACAATTATTTACAGGAATACTGGGGACTTGAGAAAGTCCGATTTTTTCATTTGCACACAACTAACCCATGAATGTGAATAAGTGTTAAAATTCTTTAATAACCATAAATGCTATCATTAGGATCACTCAAATTAGGTTTTATTAAATGCATCAAGGATATTTTCTCTATAATATAACATTTTGCTTATTCCATTCAAAAGTGAAATAAATATTATACACTTGATTTTAAGACTATTTTGTGCCTGCTGTTGTAAAGCGGATGTCCGGTATAAAGTGCACCACAACACTTTAGAGCAAACAGTGCTTTAATAAATAAATCTAAATGGCACAGGAAAAACAAAACAGAACTACATGTGACATCTGTTAGCAATATGATTTTTAGGAGAGATCACACATCTGTCAAAGGCTATGAACTAACAACAGCTCTCAAATGTGCTACTCTAGCGTTAGAAAAAATATACACATATTTATTATTTACTTCAACAGTCACCAAAAGGGCACCTCAGTCCTCCAGCTTAACATGAAGACACAAGCGGTTTGCCATACTCCACTGAGCTTCAACTATGGCCTGTCGTTGACAACCGACCACTGACACGCTAAATCGCTCCATTCTGATCTTGAAGGGCCAATCACCTTGTTCTAATCAATAGCTGTGTTCTGCTTCACAGGGCACGCAGTGTTCACTACACCCCGAGCACTTCATCTGACAAAAATAAACTAATTTGGAATGCCCTGTAGCACTTGAGTCACACAGATTAAATTTGAATATGATGAAATATCATGTAAATATTTAGAAATATATCATAATTAATATTTTATATAAGAGTGTGTATATTTTATATATATATATATATATATATATATATATATATATATATATATATATATATATATATATATATATATATATATATAATATATATAATATATACACACACACACACACACACTACTGTGCTACAGTCTCTGCACATCAGTATTCCCCCCCCCCAAAAATGTATTTTTTTATTTATATCTCTTGCTGTAGTGTCAGTAGGAAATATCAGTTTACATTTCCAAACATTCATTTTGCCATTAATTGTAATAATCCACTGAGATTTTTGTATGCACAAGGAGTCTGCTCCACACTGTTCTCACCGTCATTGAATCTGTCTATGATTACATGAAGAAACAGTTGAAACTGAGATACAGTAAATCCAGAAGAATTGTGGCCATGTTTCCAAGACGTTTGAAGAAACCGACCTGCAAGGCTACAGTACTGTGAAGAGTTTTAGGAACTCTGTAAAGTAAGGATGCTTTCAAAAATACTGTTATAAATAGATTTTATTTACCAATTAACTTCTATTAACTAAATCAAATCAATATTTGGTGTGACCACCCTTTGCGTTTAAAACGGCTTTTGTCCAGGTCCAGGTGCATCATTTTTAGGTAGCTTTGCAGGTCGTTTTTTTCAAGCATCTTGGAGACACGGCCAAAGTTCTTCTGGATTTAGTTTGTCTCAGTTTCATCTGTTTCTTCATGTAATCACAGACAGATTCGATGATGGTGAGCTCTGATCTCCATGTGGAGCACCGGCTGTTGTCAGACTCCTTGTGTATTCAAAAATCTCACTGGATTATTAAAATTAATGGCAAAATTTATGTTTGGAAATGTAAACTGATATTTCCTACAGATACTACAACAAAATATATAAATAACTGGCTTAAAACCTTTTTTGGGGGGTGAAAAAACTGACGTGCCTAAGACTTTTGCGTCTTTTTGCAGGGCAATCGACGCATACTCAGTGTTATTATATTACAAAGTTCCTCCCTTAAGACGCTCCTTTACTTCTCCACTGAGAGTGTCTGAGGTTGCTATCATCACAAGGAGAACTGTGCTTTGTGGTTTGTGTCATTACAGAAGTGCAACATTAATCATTTATTTTTTTAACACATAACCACATGTGTCATATGTGTGAGAATGTGGAAGGTATTCTGTTAAATAAGGAAAACTCTGTCTATAATGAGATGAAAAGACCAACATTGACAACAGTGTTATAAATGCTTAAGCAGAAAGTCATCTTTGGTCAGTCAGCTTCATCAAAGAGACTATGCTTGTCAACTAGCTTCAACTTTTTTTTTTGCAATATACTATTAACCAAGTTGGACTAGTATGGAAATACATTGCTACTGGTTTGTCGAATAGCTTTGCTAAACATTCTTCTCTAAATTTTGAATAACATCAGGTCAATGGTTAAGATGATCTGTCTATAACAGAAGTTAAAACAGATGTTAAATTTTGGTTCCATGGTGAGGGAAATGTTCCTACCTCTCCCGTCATCCATCTCTTTGGTGGTTCTTCCTTTGGCTCCATGGCTCCAGCTACTGGTGTGTTCGACTCCTCTTCCGGCCCACTCTGGTGCATCCTGTGCTCCATTTTCCTTCATCCACGGTGGTCCAAATCTCCGGGGGGATCTCCGTGTCTCCTTAAACACCCTCCCTAGGAGCCCCAGACCATCAGAGGTAGAGCTCCCACCACCTGTGCCGCCCCCACCTTCGGATATAAGTGGGTCACGGCCGCTTCCGGAGGTGCCAGTGGTGGAAGTATCACTGGAGAAGCCAGAATGAAGGAAAACAAGGCTGCCAGCGGTGAGGTAGAGGAGGATGAAGGTAAAGAAGCGTACCGGTTTGCGCCGGAAATAGCGATGGATCTTCAGCAGCGTTCTGGCCATGATGGGCTCTCGAGCCACACGCATTGGCCTTTGATGTTGAACAGAAACATATAAAATCAGAGACAGCACCCTCCTAAAACGTTCATTGTGCTGTGAGTCCCAGGAAACAGTAGCTTAGCTGTAAAGGTGACGGTACTGATGTTTAACACAGTTTGTCCATCTGTTATGGACTTTCAAGTCTGAAGACACTTCCCCAGCTTCTCTCTGCGGCAGTGTGCAGGAATGTGTCCGTGTGTCTGGTGCCTTTCTATGTCCTCAAAGAGGAAGCAACAGAAGAGATCGGTGCTACCGCAGAGGCCATGTTGTGAAAGACGAGTGGCAGTGAAGACTGAAAGATGATATTGCCGTAGCGATGCTTTCACTCCTGTTATCGGACTCTCGCTCTCCAGAGGCCTTGTTTCCCACCAAGCTGTCCGTCAATCAAAAGCAGCGCTTCTTCATTCATTCCTGACTCAGTCCTCACTCAAAGACTGAAAAACATAAAATGACAGATACTGAACAAGAAGTAAATACTGATGAGGTCTCTGAGCAAAGAAAAGAACTATATCTGAAAGCGATTAAAAGGGCATAGAGCTAAAATTCAATAACACAATGCAGCAGTATTATTCATGAACACCCAAACCATCAAACACAGAGGCGAGACACTTTTAAGGGCCTGGCTCTGCAGAGAGCAGAAGTGTGCCAATAGGAGCATGTACACATTTATGCAACAGCTACGCTCAGAAAGACAGAGGCTGGTCATGTCTTAGTTACATCCAAAAGTTGTTTGGCTTGAGGATGTTTTTACAGATATTTCCAAACAACAAGGCTGATTAATTAAAATGTTCATCTTGTGACTTAAAGAACCACTTTAGGACATTAAAAGAGTCATTTAAAATGCATTTGTTCTTCTGTTGATCTCTTCTTTTCTCATAACAAAATTACATCAACATCACATCACTCAGGGGTACACAGTGCCACAACTCATTAATTTGCTTCATTCAAAGAGTGAAGCGATCAAAAAAGTGTGTAAAGTAAGGATCAGAGGAAAGGAATCTGTTTCAAAATGTATCAAAGTCTTACTTCTCAGCATAGTATTAAGTAATAAGTAGTTTTCCTACCACTGCAATTTTCCTAAATAATATTTTTGTCTCATTTTCCAGTAAAATAAAACATCCTTAAACCATAACCAATTGGAAACCTGGAAACATCCCAACATCGTTAAACGATGAAAGGCAAATGACAAAATGCTCAGAGATTGTTAATGTTAATGCTAAAAAAATAAGCAAAGGGAAAACAAAATGGTATTTGGTTTTAACCAGAAACCTCACAAAAACTGTTAGATTTAAAATCAAGACTTAATTCGACATTTGTGAATTTTGTAAAATATCTATCTTGTTTAAAGGATGTTTAGATATTTATACTTGAAAATTTACTTGAGAAACAAAACTGAATAAGTGTTTATGATTCAGATAATTTTGAATACATTTATATTTCAAATCCATTTGAAAAATGTTTGGACCATAAATCTGAATGTAATCAAAACATAGTGAAATGCGTGCTTAAAAATGCAATAAAAATATCCAACTTAATTTAAGATATATTGTCAGAAAACAAGTTGTTTTAACTGACACAATTTTGTTTCATTAGTAAATGAACTAGTTTATATATTTTTTTACTAGAAATCAATTTTTACTTTTTTTGCAGCAAATACATTTTCGCACTGAATACATTGTAGAGCTAAACGGGATGGAAGTAGTCCATTCCCGTTCTCTCAAAGACCCCAGTGTCCACATTGGGGAAAAACATTCAGGCAAAGTGTTTAAACAAGCAGTCATAATCAGCCTCATTCCAAGGGTAACGGAAATTTCCATAGCTAACATCTCCCTACAGACTCTGCGTGAATGTGCATGTGAGAGTGTGTGTGCGTGTGTGTTTGGGCATACAATGACCCAATGTCACCGTTACCTGACCCTTGGGCTCCCACCTGCTCGCAGTCAGAGCGGAGTCAGGCTGATGTTATCATGACATTCTAAACCAGCAGCACACAGACTTCATTCAGTGCAGATATATACCTCAGTTCCTATAGAGAGGGGAAAAGAAGGGCGAAAGACAAGGAAAATTCTTTTAAATTCATGTTACACACCAGGGTGTCAAGGATTTCATTTAGTGTAAGCTCTTTATACTTATTTATTTTTTTTTTTTTAATTTGCCTTAAGCACATGTTTATTAACTTTGTAGGCCCAGGCCTTTAAAAGTGCTTGTAAATGTGAATGTGTGCAAATGTGTTTTCTTGTGGTAAAACTCAGACTGCTTGGAGACATATGGGCGTCTGTTGGTGTGACAGTAAATAAGCAGTCAAGAGTGCAGATCAACTAAAATACAATCAAAAGCATTGAGGTCCCTGATATAAAGTACAGTGTCCCCAAAAAGTCACAGTTAAAATATATGAATGTCATTGCATTTGGAAACAAAATATAAAAAATAAGGCCATATACTTTATTTTATAGAAAGATAGGTCAGGGCAGGCACACCATTCAAGAAAAATATTTCACAAAAACAAGTTTGTTGGGTTTTACTGTAATTTACAAAACGGGTAAAAAAATGAAGACAAAAATATTTGATTTTCTGGCTGTCAAACAGTAACAGAACTAGGGCTGCCCCCTGATACTCGACTAACTGATAGTCAACTAGAACAGGCTTGGTCAATCAAGATTTTATTAGTCGGTTAGTGGCAGAAAAAAAACTCCACAGGAAGTGGAGGGAGGGAGGGAGAGATCGTTAACGACAGGAAATCCAAACATTAGCCTATCATTCATCAACCTCAAATATGGCTTATCACTTGAAACATGTAAGTATTAGCAACTTTACAAATCCGCTCTCTCTAATGTTAGTCTAGTCCTAGATAAATGTGTGCTATTATTTGGCGCATATCCAAATGCTTGTGTGGAAAGCGTGCTTACTGCATGACACGGAGGCGCCAGTGCGATCACTTGCATTTAATTTACATTTTGGTCATACAGATAAAAGTAATGCAAACTCTAAAAGTACAATAACATCAAAACATTGTGATTTTGTAAAATAATGAAAACAATCAGGATGTGTGTTCTGCCATCTCTTGAAATGTCTACTTTTAAACAAACCAATATTCTTAGATTATGTAATCCCTATAGTATAGTTAACAGGCTACTTTATATTTAATCCTAACACTGATATCTGACTACCTTGTTATTAATTTGGAGGACATTCTCAGGGTAGCTGGATATTTAAAGCGGAGCTCAGTAAGATTTGTGAAGCTCCCCCTACAGGTTCCTTCAGTGAATCACACTGTCGTAAATACTCCAAGCGCAGCTCTGGACTACAACGACTACAACGCTCACCAGCGTAGTAGTTTTGCAAATACAGTACAAGAAATCTCGATGGAGGTGGGTAATTTTCGAAATTGTCTTATAAAGTCATAATATATACATTGTTTTTGAATTACCGTAAAGCATTCTGTCACTCTCACGTGAACGTGAACATGAGGCGAGATTGTGTCGGGTCGGCGCAAGTGCTGTTTTCTGGCATAGACGTGCCAGAGGGGGTTAGTGCTCACCTCAAACACACCACTACAAGTCAATTAACCATTGTAAGGACTTAGAAAACTATTTATGAAGGTAAAAAAGTTACTTAGTTCTGCTTTAAAATTGGAAAAAAAGTGGTTTGACCTCTACTTTGACAGCATTGGCATTCTTTGATGGATATTTTTCACATTCACACCAAATAAGCTGAAAAATGTTCAGTAAGAGAGACTCATGGGCAAACCATGTCAGAATTAATCTTGGCTGCTTGAGTTAAGGGCTATGACCTCAGGTTACAGTCCACAGGCTTTTCCATAAATACACACTCCGTTACTGCTAGAGGGGGCAAGCCACTGCGCATCAGCACACAGAGCGCCACAGTGCCATTACAGGCCTTCCTGCACATTCCCCACTGTAAATAAAAAATACATCCGCTCCTGTGGGACCACGCTTGCTGTCGCATACAGAAAGTAAACCTTCGACTTAACTTGGAGTCTTGGAGTCTTTAAACAAGTGCAAAACTTCCATTTTGAAAACCAATAAACTGCTGAAAATGTAGTTAAGTTAGTGCCATTAACTTTAGTTACTCAAAAACACTGATTTTTAACAAAGAAACATTCCTTCACTTTTTCTGGATTCAAGCGCTGGCAACAAGTGTAGCCTCAGAGCCTCGGAAGTGTATTACTTACTGATTGGGCAATATAGTCTCTGAGGTCAGGTGGGGAAAGTCCATGGATGTCTTTTTACACACTCCACCCAAGCAGTTCACACGATGAGGAATTGTGTTTTGTGGTTTGTTTTAACATGTCAGAAAATATCTAAAAAAAAACTTTAAGCCATTCGCTGTAAAAAAAAAAAAATCCACCTAAAATCACAAAGACAAACATTTACAGTAAATTAAAGATTTTTTTTTGAGATGCAAAGAGATGCAAATCAAAAGTTTGATAGTAATAGCATTATGAAAGGCAGTTACTGTGAATGAAACATTTCTATAGATGAAACACTTATTTTGTGTTGTGAAAAGGAAACTTTGTGATTTTGTGTATTGTACTAACAAAATTGAAAATATGCTGAAATGTTTGAAAAAGTGCACTGTTGAGATATTAACCAAAACAATAAAAAAAAAACTGTAACTAGAAAACATCAACCTTTACTTTTATGTTGTTGCTCTCATAAAGCTTTCATTTTTCCCCATCAAACCTTCAAATGACAATAGGAAATAACCATCATTACACACAACAGAAGCTTATTCTTCTGCCTGACAGAATGGCAATTTAGTTATTTAGGATTTTTTGTAGAAAAGGTTACAATTATTCTGAGCACACACAAACATATCTCTCAAAAGCAGACAATCCCCAATCCCTGCCAATAGTTCAGAGCGGAACCTCATGTAGTGTGTTAAAAATGACAGCATCAGCATTCCCCCATTAAAGTGCCATGACCCCAGAACCACAGGGGCCCTTCTCTCAGCCTCTCTCTCTCGCTCTGCCTCCTCATGTTTTCTTTGTTCAGCAGCTTTCACTTCAGATTAAAGGCTGAATTCCACATCTACCATAATGATGTTTACATTAGAATCTACAGGCCCGCAGGCATCTTGCCATATACCAGCATGTGTCAAACTTTGACGACTACTCTCATTTGTGATGAATGCCCAAGTGATCTACTTAACATTGCCTTTGTGTATTTAAACTCTGGTTTACTGTCACATTTCAACATATCAGACCATATTTTACTTACTATATGTCATGATATTTGATGTACCACAGATGCACCTTGCCTTCGCCTACACAGGTGAAATTGTCAGCTCATCAGTAGAAAGAGTGTTTACATATGTGTGCATTTGTCCACTACATTTTGTGCACAGAATAACAAACATCCAAACAATAAAATATGATTTTATAAAAAATAAATCCAGGTTCTTGTACAGCTTGTTTTACAGTTTTTGACCACTGAGACACAGACAGACAGACAGACACACACGTTTTTGTGAATTGTGGGGACATTCCATAGGCGTAATGTTTTTTATACTGTACAAACCGTATTTTCTATCCCCCTACACTACCCCTACCCCTAAACCTAACCATCACAGGAAACTGCACATTTTTACTTTCTCACAAAAACTCATTCTGTATGATCTATAAGCCTTTTAAAAAGTGGGGACATTGGGTAAAGTCCTCATAAGTCATCTCTTTCTGTAATACCTATGTCATACCCATGTCATTATACACATTTATGTCCTGATATGTCACAAAAACGCACACGCGCACACACACACACACACACACACACACACACAGACACACACACACACACACACTCACACACAGTATCGGAAATTGCAAACAAGAAATTATATCTATAGAATCCGTATCTAAATCTAGTGATGTACCAAATGATTCGTTGATTAACCATCAAGATCAGTTGGATTAAATATACAAATGTATTTAACAGAATGAAAAGAGATGCAAATGAAAAGTTTGATAGTAATAGCATTATGAAAGGCAGTTACTGTGAATGAAACATTTATTTAAATGAAGCACTTATTTTGCATAGTGAAAAGGATACTTTGTCATTTTGTGTATTGTATTAACACAGTTGAAAATATGCTGAAATGTTTGGAAAAAATTTGCACTTTTGATGATCTGTTGTGATATTAGTACTAAGAGTTTTGAAAATTTGCCAATTGCTTGTGAAAATTACGGCAAATCAATTAAAAAAAAACTATAGCATTAAAATAAATGCATTTAATGTATAATGTGATTTCACCAAGTAATTTAATATGTAAATCATTTTCATTTTTCATTCACATGCCTTGAGGCTCTAAAGAATAAAGTCATGGTTGAGCGTGGTTTATTCTAGATAATGGATTTAGGTGTTTTTGTCTTTTTTTTGTTTTGTTTATGCATATATTGAATAATTAATAGTTTACAATTAATATTTTATCAATAGGGCAGCCTAATCAAACTACGGCAAACTGTAAAGTTCAGCACTCTACTTTTATTGATATTTCAGCTGATATTTCCCTTGTACTGTGGCCTTCAGTTATGAAAAACAGTGCACAGAAAATGAGTGCAGCATCTGGTTGTGAGCAGAATATGCAGATATGTCACATATAAATCATTGCGGCAGTTGTGTGCAAGACAGCTTCCCTGGTAAGTGTTGTGTTAATTAATTAAAAAGGGAAAAAGAAAAAACATTTACTTTACCGGAAAAGACTTAACTCTTAACTTTGTTAGAAACTTTGTTATGTTCCTATCATTCATAACCCAATCTACAGCCATGCACTGCACTTAATGTCATATCTCTTGACTGGATGAGTTATCTATTGCTATAGCCTGTTTTAGGCACACAAAGTCTGCCTCACCCTGCCGTTTTAATGCCAGCCATTTTAATTAGAGGGATGGCTGATCTCTTAGCATGTGCCTGTTACTGGCTCTATGCCCAACTGCAATTAATAACTGGTGTGCCTGCTCAAACGATCTGGCAGCCAGATAACAATTTCTCAGTGAGAATCCATAGGGATCTCCTCTCCTCTGTTTGATCCTGCTACTGGGGTTTACATCCCAGTTAAAGCAATTTTCCTGTGTGTAGCAGGTGAGAGGAGAAGGGGGTTATCTAAGTGCTGAAGACAACCTCTTTGAGATCAATAAATTATAATAATAATTTATCTATAGGCTTGAATGCACATGTGAGAAAGCAATTATAAACGTTTTAAATTTCTAAACATACAGCCTTCCGAAAATAATCAAAACAAAACCTAAAAATAGCGGTGAAATACAGTACGTGTCACGAAAACACGGCATTAAAAATGCATGGTAGGAAATGAGATATAACTGATTAAACTAAAAATATCTAGACATAAAGGGGAGATATGTATTTAGAATCTACCAGACCGCAAAGGTAAGGGAATATCTGCTGTGTGTCTAATTGTTACTTTATCTCCATTATGCTGACACTGAGAAGCTTTTTCAATCAAAATGTCTAACGTCAGCTAATAGTGACTGTAATGCTTCTATGGCCAGGACAATAAGAACACTGGGTTTTACAGTTAAGCTTAAACAGAGGGATTGGAGAGAAGTGCCTCATTGTAATCTTTATAATATTACATAGTCCATTACCCTCAATCCTCATGCTTTTATTCATCTGGGGAAACAGAGGGAGGTATGGATAGAGGGAGAGGGAGCTAACAAAAGTAGATTGAAAGAACAGTAATTCTATCACATATGTGCTGTACAATAACACTGATCTCTGCTGTCATTCATTTATCGCTCCCAACGGCTTTTCACTTTTGAATAAGAGTATAAGGATTATGTCAATGATTATCAAATGACTTTAATTATGATATTTGCTCAGGTGGTTGCTGGGTTTATCTGATATCAACGTGATATCAATTGGTAACGAGAACACATAGTGTGCGTATCTAGATTTAAGCCATTCGGCATGGTAGCCCAAGCACACATAGTCATAGGCCGCTAGTGTTCAGCCATTCGGAAAGGTAGCCCAGGCACGCATAGATAGTAAAACATGCAGTCCCATTAAAAAAACAAAAACAAACAGTAAATATGTGTTGGTGGTAGATCTGCTTGTTTGGGGGGTTGCCTTATTTTCGTCCCATCTATGTCATATGTGTGTGTATATATATATATATATATATATATATATATACATATGTCTATGTATAACAATGTAGCTTGTTTTATTGCACTCAGCAGCATGCTATATTGTCTTGTCTATTTCTCGTGTCTCCTGCTTTGTTGTGGGGTTGTTCATGTATGGTATATGTGCAGCAGCAGCAGCATGTATTACATGCTCACAGCAGCACGTTGTGAATGTATTAGCAGTAGCAAGTCTCTGTACTTGCTCTGCAGCGAGCAGAAATACTCAACAGAATGATTTCTAAAGGATCATGTGACACTGAAGACGAGTAAAATTCAGCTTTGCCATCCCAGGAATAAATGACATTTTAAAATATAATAACAGAGAAAAAAAGCTGTAATAATATTTCACAATATTACTGTTTTTACTGGATTTGATCAAACAACTGCAGCCTTGCTAAACATAGGGAGACGTTCCTTAAAAACATTAAGAAATTTTACTGACCCCAAATTTTTGAAAGGTAGTTTATGTGATACTGTATGCATCAGGTGAACTTTGTCAATCTATCTAAAAGGCCTAGCAAACTATATTTGATAGAAGATAGATGCATTTCTTTGTAGACCTCATCTTAGACAGATAGATCTTTTTCTGCAGTTAGTGAATAAATCTAGAAACATCTGAACCATGGCATGATTGCTATGCACCCAAGTAATAACTGTATCTCAAAAATAACTGACCTGAAACTCTCCCATGCTATTCCAATCAAGATAATGAGCAGCACAGTGGTTTGGGCCATTGAACTGATTAGATCTTTTGCTGTTATTATCATTAACCCCATATATCCAATAAAGGATCACATAAGCATGGACTGGCCTTAAATGTTAACAATTTACAATAAGGTCTCATTTAGTAACATTAGTTTGTGCATTAGCCATTGAACTAACAATGAGCGATGTGTTTTTTTATAGCATTTATTAATCTTTGTTTATGTTATATACCGTTGTTCATTGTTTGCCATTAGTGCATTAAGTAATGTTAGCAGATGCAATCTTTGATATTAAAAATGTATTGGTAACACTTTAATGTTAACAAATGAAACACTGTAACTACACTAGTTAACATGAACTAACAATGAGCAACACTGCAGCATTTATTAATCATAAATATTGTAAACTCAACATATACTAATGTTGAGGATCGAATGTTTGTTCCTAGAACAAACATTGTTTTCATAATGGATATTGATGTGATCTGAATCGATGTACTAAATATGTACATCAAGAGATAAGCTGAACAAGTCAACTCAAGTAGTTACAGTCACACACTCACAGTAGAGTTCACTATGGCAGTGTTTCCTGTGTCACCTTCGGTCAACAGCGTCATTAATTAACTTAGTCAGTTTTTCCACACTATAGCCAAGCCGGAAAAAAATGCTTCACTGATCTTTCCTGTGGGGAGTGTGGCTCTCCCTTCCTGGACGTTGTTCCCAAACCCAGTGATTTCCCATTCTTTACAACTCATACAACCCACATACAAAATTACTGTATTCTTTTTTAATGGGTAAACAAAAGCCCACTTGGATGTAATTTGAACTTCATATTCTTATAATAGTGGATTCATAAACCCTTGTTACACAGTAACATCCTAAATTCAAAGCACCGACCGAATACAAACACACAAGCATGCTACTTCAATCTGCCACACGCTGACCTCTGCATATCTGAGCCAGAGAGGGA
This sequence comes from Chanodichthys erythropterus, assembly GCF_024489055.1. Lineage (NCBI taxonomy): Eukaryota > Metazoa > Chordata > Actinopteri > Cypriniformes > Xenocyprididae > Chanodichthys > Chanodichthys erythropterus. The sequence continues at coordinate 36,620,756 of NC_090233.1, read as the reverse complement.
GAGGGAGCAATGGGCCAGTGATTATTTTGATTTTTGAGCCTGGTCAGAGGATGGATTTTGTTATCTGACTAATGTCAGTCAAACACCCACCCACACAGACCACCAGATCAGAGCCAAGAACCTTCTGCCAATTCACAGCATAACGCCAGTGCGCGTCTTCAGCTAAACAATAACAAATCACTTAAATCAACTCAGTTCAATTAAGTTCTAAATTACTTCAAACCAGACCTCTGAAAATATATATATATATTTATAATTTTATAGATTTTTAACATTTTTAGAATTTTCAATTTGTTCCACCCATACCTACTGCACAGGAAATTAATACAGAAAATAAAATTTTCAAAAAAAAAAAAAAAAAAAGTGCAGGTATCATAAAAGCAGTCAACATGATTTTATATATATATATATATATATATATATATATATATATATATATATATATATATATTAGTAAAAACAAAGTTTTAAATAAAGTTAAGACATGATGGCCCAGTTTCACAGACAGAGCTTAGATTAAGACAGGATTAGGCCTTAGTTCAATTAGGGCATTTAAGTAGCTTCCACCAGACCGCGATTCCGTATTCTTCAATCATTTGTGTCTATAAAGCATTTACATTTCCATTTTTTTAAGAAAATAACCGATTGTTTCTCTAGATAAGACCCTTATTCCTCATCTGGGATCATTTAAAGCCCCTTGAAGCTGCACTGAAACTGTAATTTTGACCTTTAACCGATTGGGGCCAATTGAAGTCCACTATAAGGACATGGGGGTGAATAAATTATCAGGAATTTTTTATTAGAAAGTGGACTTTAACGAATGAAAAATGCTGCAAGTAAGTTCTATTACCTGTTCGTGGTCAGTCAATAGCCGCATGTGGTGTCCAAGTTTGTAAATAAAGACTAAATGACAGCTTCTGATATATTTGTTTAGCGATTTATTTCATTCATCATCTCCCTCTCGCTGGTGTAACTTTGTATTGTGTGACATTATGTTTAGTTCTACTTCTGTAGTTATTTTGGTGAAAGTAACTCAAAAGTAATACAGGAGTAATGTAACGCATTACAATTCTGAGACATTGTAAGGTAAAGAATTACTTATAAATAACAGTAACAAGTAATCTATATTGTATTACAGTTTGGAAGTAACTTGCAAAACAGTGGAAATAAACATTACTGGTGTGCATCTTGAAACAAAACAATGGCTCCGATTGACATTTTAAAGTATGTCAGTGCAAATGCACATGTATTTATATATTAAGCCTTGTCTGTGAAACCACGGGTAAGTCTGATAACAACTAATAAGCATTTTTTAAAAATCTGCTTTGTATTCTAAAGGAGCATAAGACACAGTAAACTGACTGTGAGACACTATAATCCTGTCTGTCTTTTGCTCCTAAAGCCTCTTAGTCTAGACTGACTCCTCTCAACCGAGTGAGAGAAAACCAGACTCAACCCTGATAAATAACAAACTCTCCCCCTCAAGCAAATTATGAAGATAAATGTTTTCTTATAAAATATGTATGATTAAATTTGAGAAAAATGGACATTGGTACACCAATTGTTGAAGTGATCATTTCAAGTATGCAGCTACATTTTTCACACAAAAACCTTGCTATATTAGTCATTATTTTCTCACATCCCACCCAAATGATTTCCTTTCCCAGAGAGGAGAGGAGAGGAGAGGAGAGGAGAGGAGAGGAGAGGAGAGGAGAGGAGAGGAGAGGAGAGGAGAGGAGAGGAGAGGAGAGGAGAGGAGAGGAGAGGAGAGGAGAGGAGAGGAGAGGAGAGGAGTCCTGTGTGAACAGAGCCTTGTTCTGGCTTGTTGAATGAGTATTGAAGTGTAATACCCTTCATTTCAGCTAGAGCTCTAGTTAGAGCTGGGTTAGTCTCAGAGCAATGGAACAGCAGGAAGAACACACGATTTGGCTGTTAATGTGTGTCAGGAGAGCACTGTGTCTCTCAAATCCTTCCAGAGCTGAGAGACTAGGATAGAGAGAGGCAGAGAACCAAGAAACAAATAAAGAAGGGTTTTTATTGCTGAGTCTTTTAATATTAAAGGGATAGTTCATCCAAAAATGAAAACTCTGTCATCATTTACTCACCTTAATGTTTTTACAAACCTGTACAACATTTTCTTTTATGTAATACAGAAGGAAAAGTTCTGAAAATAATGTATGTATCTTTTTTCTATGCAGTTACAATGAACAGGAACTGAAACAGTCAAGCTTCCAAAGGACACTATAAAGATATCATAAAAGTTGTCTATATGAAAGCCATATGATAGTTATTTGTCACTGTTCACTGAAAATCAGATGACGTCGCTCTACCTCTCCTCGACAACTGAGAAAAGTAGCAATCTCCAATTCATGAACAAATTATTCTTTTGTGTCTGATCTTCAATGAACCTATTGATCGATTCACAAAACAGACTGAACAAGGGCATTTCTAGCCTTTTATCAGTACTGTGTGTAAAAGAGCTGCTTCATCACTGGCAAATGATAGAAGACATTTGCGACTTCTGTTCTAAATACTGCATCCACCCTCAGTGCTGGTTTTCTTTTCTGTATTATAAAATATCCTGTTAATATTATTCTGTGAGAAACCGATCTATATGATTCAGTACAAGAGTGAACAGTTTGAACGAATAATACTGAATCACCTTTTTGTAAAACCGTTTGACCGATTGATTAATCTGGCATCATTAGTTCTAAACAACTGATAGAAAACACATGACATGACTGTTGAAATATTATCAGGGGAAATTATTTTTTACAGGATTTTTCAGCAATATTTTACTAAGGCATGTTATTACGCAATGATATTACGCAGCGGCTGCAAGCCCCTGTTTGCACGGGGAGCATGCCTTGCAACCATGGAGATATTTGTGAGAGAAGCTGCGTAATATCATTGCACCTGCTGCACCCATGGTACAGCAGCAAAGTTCCTTGATTATTACGCCTGAATGCGAGTATAGTTCCTAGCCATATTGGCCAAGAAAAATCGCAACTTTTCATTTTCTGTCAGTCTTAGTACACAATGTAACTACAGAAGAGTCAAGTTTTAAATAGGAAATATATCGAAACTCTTTGGTCAATTCAGATGCAATGAACTATGCTAAGCTATGCTAAAAGTGGTACCGCCAGACCTGGAGATTGGCTGAATGGATTCGAAAACGGTAAAACTCAACTGTTTTACTCTAGGGGAGATGGAAAATGAGCCTAATTAAAAAAAAAAAAAATGGAGTGATCCTTTAAAGGATTTGTTCACTTTCAAATTAAAATTTCCTTATAATTTAATCACCCCCATGTCATCCAAGATGTTTATGTCTTTCTTTCTTCAGTCAAAAAGAAATTAAGGTTTTTGATGAAAACATTCCAGGATTTTTCTCCATATAGTGGACTTCAATGGAGCCCAAACGGTTGAAGGTCAAAATTACAGTTTACAGCAATCCCAGATGAGGAATAAGGGTCTTATCTAGAGAAACCATCGCTCATTTTCTAAAAAAAAAAATAATTAATTTTATACATTTTAACCATAAATGCTCATCTTGAACTAGATTTCTTCTTCTTCTTCTCTATTTGAATTCTGACAGTGTAGACACTTCTAAGTGTATTACTGCCCTCGACAGGTCAAAGTTTGAACTAAATTGTCATATACAATATGCTAGTGCAAGTATATAACAATTAGTTCAAATTTTGACCTGTGGAGGGCAGTAATAAGCCGGGGACACACCTAACGATTAGCTGAAACATTCTAAGACTGAACTGAACACACATACCAATTGTTTCCTTCGACTGGAGCCGATTTATATACTCACACATGGAATTTGAACACCGACTGTAATCGCAGACTGAACGCATCTGGCTCTGACTGGACGCATTTGAGCGCAATCGATCATAAGTATCAATTTACACTCATAATCGGCCTTACAATCGTTAAGTGTGTGCACGGCTTTAGCACTGTCTACACAGTCGGAATTCAAATAGAGAAGAAGAAGAAGAGAGCTAGTTCAAGATGAGCATTTATAGTTAAAAAAAAGTATAGAATTATTTTATTTATTTATTTTTTTTAAATGAGTGATGGTTTCTCTAGATAAGACACTTATTCCTTGTCTGGGATCTTGTAGAATGTTTCGAAGCTGCGCTGAAACTGTAATTTTGACGTTCAACCGTTTGGAGGCCACTAAAGTCCACTATAAGGAGAAAAATCCTGGAATATTTTCATCAAAAACCTTAATTTCTTTTCGACTAAAGAAAGAAAGACATGAACATTTTGGATGACATGGGGGTGAGTAAATTATTAGGAAAATTTTATTTAAAAGTGGACTAATCCTTTAAGGCTTCATTTTTTTCTTTACTAGGATCTTTTCATTAATTTTAAGAGGAAACACCCACCTTTCTAAGAATTTTCTTAGAATTGTGGCCCCTGAATATGGGCCCTGGTTTCAGTGGGAAAGATTGTCAATCAACTAATAATGTAAATTTTGATCCGTTTCTCACACAAATGTACATAATGACTTCAGTATTTGAATACATAGATTCCACTTCTATGGTACTTTTATGATGTTTCTGTTACCTATTTTGAAGCTTGAAAGCACCCAATTTTGCATAAAAACTGCATAAAAGAGTGACTAGCACATTCCTTAGAAATGCCCCTTTTTTCCACAGAAGAAAGGGCCTCAAACAGTTTGAAATGACTTGAAGGTGCTTGATGTAACTCATTTTTTAGCAATTATCCCTGCAATTGATAAAGAGACAGAGACAAAAAATAAAATAAAATCAGTTCTACAGGACTACATTGTTTGTGTACATGCACACAAAAAGATGTCTGTCAGCGCCTATGAGTGGGTATGCACTGCAAATGTCCTTGTTGCTGAGCGCCTGCAAGCAGCACTGAAGTTTCCGTTCTTCCTTTCAGAAACCATTCTGAATATGAATAAAAAATGAGCTGAGAGAGCAAGAGAAAAACAGACTACGAAAGAGAGCGAGAACAAAACAAAGAGCTGGTGAGTCTTGAGAGAGTGGGCGGAAGATAAATTGCAGAAATAGGGTGAACTACGAGACGAACGGAAGAACACATACCAGAAGGGAGAACAAGAAGAAAGGTGCATGCATGAAAATAAAATGACTGCGAGTTCCTTTGAGAGATGTGGCAGGAAGGCATATTCCACTGCAGAAATGTATTAATATATTAGCTGTGAGGAGGCAAACCTCTGATCATGTTCATTTTTTAATCTTACTGATTTAATATACATACATACACACACATCATATATATATATATATATATATGATCAGATCAAAAGTTCAAATCTGATCTAATCACACAGACATTTATGAAGCACACATTAGCCATTTGGACTTATTAGTGATTACATGATCTCTATCCTGAGCTATGTTTATTCAGCAAGTTTATTCAACAGTGGTGAAATGGTAAGATTCCTCTGTTGACAGAATAACTGCTCATCCCAATTGTTCGTACCCATTACGTCCCTAAAAGCCAGACCCCCCACCTGACATGTAGGAATAGCTGTTGACATTCCTAATGTGCCTGACTGCATTGTTTAAGCTCTCCTCTTTGGCAGAAGCAAAGTGCTTGATGATTTGTCCAAAGTAAACGCATTCTACAGAGATATGAGAAATGCCTCATGCCAGCGTAAGCGAAGACTGGCTCATTAGACCACAGACACACTGCCACCACAGAGGTTTACATTTTTTGTAGTCTCAACAGAGTAAATCTAAAATCCTGTTTATAAAACACTGTGTTAATGCTGTTAAACAGAGTGCTACTGACTGTTAGTTGTACATGATGACATGGGATGAAACAATCTCCGACAGCAGGATGAGCTGTGCAGGATGAGTTTATTATATACCTTCATTCTTAATGTAGCCCATATTTATGAATAAGGGCAAATTTGGGGGGCTTAAGCCCTCAACCTAAGGAATAGATGAGCTGTTGTGTTGTTAAATAAATACTTTTATTCAAGCAGAAGCAGAGGCCCAGACGACTCACCTGTTTTATTTTATCGTGAGTCAGGTCTGATCTGCTTGTGAGAGCAGGTGCAGGTAGGTGTTCTCTGTTTCCCTATAGCTGCCCTACCAGTTTACTGTTATTTTTCTTTGCCTTTATTCGTTAATATGTTTTTGTATACATTCTGTGTGAACCATTATGTATTGTTTTCTGATTGTTTTTTTTACTATTATTATGGAAGTAAACAAAGGCATGGATTGACGTCTTGAAAAAAGCTTCAAGTGTCTGTGAGTCATTCATATGTTCAGTCCGTAACCATTGTTTGTTTTATTTAATCTAACGAGCTATAATTTGGTTATGGTCATCAGTGAGCATAAGAGACTTATTTTTAAAAAATAAAAATATTCAAAAAACCTTGTCGACCCCAAACTTTTAAAAGGTAGTATATGTTGAATGAAGTGTATATGTTGTTGAAGTGCGAGAGGTTGCAAGTTCAAATCTTGAACAACTTTTTAAAATAAACCAACCAAAATGACAAGTGTCATATAGTGTCATTAACAGTAGTGTATTTGGTTGCCAGAACTCAAGAATAGACCCTTTTCACATTTCTGGGTTTCTCAGAACCTGAAGTCGGCATAGTTGGTCAATGTTTATAGTGTTGAATGAGAGACTTCATTATAAATAGTTTTTGTGTTTCCATTTGCGCAAATAGCAAAAGAAAAACTCCACAATAGTGTTTTCACAACTTTCAAAAAGAGGAAAAGAAATAGAGATTGATAACGGCAGTCAGAAGAGAGAAAGATGTCCATTTTACCGTTACTCTCATAGCCGCTGTATTAGAAACACCCTCACAGCAACTGTGAGGGTTTTTTTGTAATTTGATGCAATGGTAATATAATACTAAGTATAGTGTTATAAACGCAAATAATTTTTTTAAAAATGAAAATATTAAAAAAAAAACTTTGCAGGATGTACGATATTGATGACAGTTAAAATGCATCATCACAGTCTGTGAAAAGGGTCTATTAGTTCCCCTACAGTTCATGAGTTCAATTGGCCACACTCCACAGGAATTCAGTTATATGAATTAAGTAAAATTTTAATTCATTTTTAATTTTACTTCCTTGCATTCAAATTGCAAATCTGCAACCTCAATTCAAACATTTTCAATTGTAAATGGCACACAAACCTCTTGATTGCATTTTTTGATTTCACTGTAATGATGAGAGATGTGAAACTCTCGTCTGGGACAGCTAGGTATGAATTGGGCTCCACCAATGACTAAAAGGAAAGAAAAAAACTTGTTAGAAACTTTAAAGCTTATTCACGACTTGTAAGCTGAGGATTCATATATCTTACTACAGCCACTGCTTTCAGTAAACCTAAAGAGAGATCACATAATCACAGACCTTTAGGGAGGCAGAGATGAACGAAATGCCCACTACAGGTTTTTGTGACCTACTTTTGACAGTATTTCAAAACAAAAGTAAATCTGTACAAAATCATTATTCATGTCAAGTCAGCAAAACAAGTAAAAGCATTAATGTTTATGTATGCAAATTACTGTAACATTTGTAAAAGCAAAAATGCCCTTAAGGACATTGTTAACAGTTTACATTGTTCAAATCACTCAATGTTTTGTGCTGCCCCCCATTTAAAGCGACCCACAACCTCCCAATAATGCTCATACTCACAGTCTAAATTACAGTCAGTTTACAGAGTTGATTATTTTCAGTGTTTTTGGTTTGGACTGAATCCTGCTCCATTAGCAGGTGATTACTGGGTGTATAATGAATGCATTAATAAAACAAACAGCATATGGGGAAAAAAGACAGAGGAAAGCCTAAAACAGCAGCAGCTGTTTATCTTTCCTGTGCAGTCTCACTGATCATCTCCCTCAGAGTGCATTAGTTACTCCAGAATAGGAATTAATTTCAAGGAATTAAGCATAATATGGTTAAATTCCATGGATCAGGAGTGCTGCGTGTGCATTTACAGTGCAAGCGGATCTTACAGTCCTTCCTGTCTCTTTTATTTCCTTCTATTCCCTCCATTGCATTCTATTGTTACACGTAATGTGTTCCACACTATTCTATTTCATTCCATTATACAGAGTGCCATTCCTAGCCATTGACTTCCATTTATTTTCATTCTGTTCTATTCCATTCCATTGGTGAAAGTTGATCTCACATTGCCGCCATTGTGGCTGGTAATTTCATCCAACATCCTGATTGGATTGAAAGTGGTAATGAACATTGGCAGGATCCCAGAGTGTGGTGGCCCTGTGTACGGCCACCCTCTCAGGTTCACAAACACCCACAAAGGCCGTCCTTTGAGCAGACTGAAGAGTTCACTGTCGAACAAGCACAGGTCGGCCATTCCCAGTGGGTAATTATTGCTTGCTGCAAGTCTACTGACATGGTGAATGTTATCTCAAGACCACTTTTAAGTCCCTATTGTTCTCGTTCTCTCTCCCTTTCAGGAGCGTCTTTCTCAGGGTCCTCTGTGTCTCTCGCACACAATCAGTTCTTCGTTATCCCGGCTCCGGGTCACATTCAGTAACCATTCCAATCTACCCTTCAATGAAGAGACTGAAAAAGAGGTTGAAATGGCTTCCTTACTGCTGTGAAGAATCGATGGTTTATAACTAACTGAATTTGAATTTCATTCATTCACAATGATTCAGACACTGATTAATATCAACCACTAGTTTCTCAAATAACAAAAACAGTATTTCTCCATCTGTTTATGCCGCTTCATATAGACTTCTTTATAAGTACTGTTTCTTTGGAAACATACTTTATTTCCTTCCTATACAGTCCTTGAAAATCTTTGCTGGAAAAATTACACTTTCTCCTCCATTTGCTGAACCACATGAACCATTCAAGATCATTATCAAGTGTTCAAGGCCCCTTGAGACATAAGAAGACTGTGGAAGCTGTCTGCATTAGTCAGGTCTCCATCTTGAAGATCAGACCAACAGACTGACCTTGAATAATAGCCATGACACTATTAGTGCACCATTATAAATCTCTAGCTGTCAGCAGCCAGCCTCTTTATCTTGGTTATGTGCGATAAAGTCAAAAAGCCTATAATTAGCCTGGCCAAGGTCCCATTAATTCAACTTTGAACTTTATGTACCCCTATATAAAGCTTGTTTTGTCTTCTGCAATTCCTTATATTAACTATATTGTGATGTATACCATTACATCCACAAAAATGACTGAGAATGTGATGTTTTGGTCACCCCTAGATCTTTACAGGGTCCAGTTAATACCATTATTAACTTTATGAACCACTATACATACCTCATTTTGTCTTCTGCAAGTCCTTATATTAACTATATTGTGATGTACACTATTATATAAGGACAACAAATTAGATACTTTGCTCATTCTGTCCATCCCTGTCTTTATATGGCCTTCTACTTTTAGTCTCACTCCTAAACTACCACCTCCAGTGTGACAATTCATTCTCTGTTATGATCTAATTCTGCAAGATTCTCAGTCCCCCACAGAGTGCTTTAACATGGTCATTAATCAAACTGACCTAAGATTCATCATCCATGCAATGTAAAAAAAAAAAAACAGTCATAGCTTAGAGCTGTGAAAAGTTGACAAAACAGACACAGAAGTATCTGGAGGACAGCTTTAAAACACCCCCTGCTCACACCTTCACAAGGTCACACACACAAGCCTCTCCAGACTGCACCCCTGTAGTTCATTCCATGTGAAAGTTCTTATGTATCAGTCACAGAGGATTTAAAACATCTGGCCAGACTTTTTATTTTTTTCATGTCATGTTTTGAAACTAAAGCTAATTAAGAAGCAAATAACTAGCCAGACTACCAACTGCTTGATTCATAAAAAGCTATGCATGAGGTATGTGCAAATTATGAAAGCTATAACATTCCGTCATCCCATCATTATTGCAAAAGATTAAACCCCGATGAGTGGTAAGTGATCAGGACCTGACGCACTTACCAAATGGACATTAAACATTAATTTAAGTTTAAATTAATTTAATATGTGACAAGAAACCAATAAGAGCAATGAAAGATTTGAAAGATAAAAGATTTCTATGCAAGAAATTGGTTAGCAGCGACAACTGCCAATTATATATTAATTTAATTAATTTTTATAATTTTACAAAGCTGCATTAGTATAGGAAACCAACATCAAAAGAAAAAAAAAGAAGAAAAAAAAAATTGCTCCGTTCTCTCATATCCCACCACCTGTCCAAAAAGCGATTACTTGAGTATTATTTACTGAAAAAGCCCAGTGTTGCTAATAATCCGGGACTAAGCTGAAAATCTGGCTGAGATGTATACGGCTGCTCTGCAGTCAACCCATTCTTCAGGCTTTCCTTGTAACAGATCAAAAAAGGCTCAATAGATTATCTTTTCTCTATGAATGAAGAGAGATATAGGGGAAATACCATCATAAAGTCTTATTTTCAGCCGTAATTGTTTGTCGATAAGGCTGTCAGAATGTCAGTAGAGCATGTATAGTGTGGTGAATCACGTCGCCATCTATACATAATGGTAAAAAGAGGCATTTTTGCATCACTAGCATCAACTGCAAAAAAACCTGATTGTTTTTGAACAGGTTTCCCAAAAAACTCCTGCTGTCGTACCATTGGTCGACCAAACCGATTGCCCTGCTCCAAAATCACACAATTTGCTGATCCATTTTTGCTATGCTGGGACGGACGGGGTTCTCAAACAAACAAAACAAGCCACAGCGTATACACTTCTTGAGTACATCAACCTACAGATGGTTTACTTAGATTTGTCTCTGCATATTAAGCTGGAATAGGAAAAAGTAATTTACCACTGGAAAAATAACACACTTCTGGAGTTTCACAGCCAGTAACAGTCACAATCAGTAAAGTAAAGTTGTTGAATTTTTAATTTAAAATCCATTTTCTGAGCTGAGCATTAACAACAGATTTAATGCTATGCTGGCATGACTGCAATCCTCCGACAGCCCAGGCATCTTAAATGCAAACATCACTTACTGCGACTCAAGAGTTCAACTCAAAGAGCTTAGTGTGATCTTCCTCAGATAATTTCATCTCGCATTGATGCTGTGCCTCAGCGACTGGTCAAGCAGAGGACAGGGATGATCAAAGAAAGATAATGCGCACAAATCTTTCATACAACTGGAAAAAAACTACCCCACTACCCCTACCTTGAACTTTGATGATACAATAAATGCAATATCTAAAGTTAATATAGCCAACAATTCAAGCTCTGTTCCAAAGTATAATAAAAAAATAAATATAAAGCATTTTTAAAACCAACAGTACAAAGTGTTTTACAAGAATCAAATACAAGCTATAAAATATTGATTTAAACATAGTGAGCATCATATGCACAATCCCAAAGTGAAGGCTATTCCAAAAAGGTAGACAACGTACTTATGGTGCCACCTAAAATACCTAATTTTGGGGCAAATTATAAGGCAGTATTCTTCATGGGTAAAGACAGTTCTAAAATGCATTGCAGCAAGCTTAGAGAAATGTCAATTATACAGTATATAAATGTATATTAAATATACTTGGTTGTAACTTGCTTCACGACCATTAAGGGTGCGTTCACGCTTGTAGTTCGGTTCGTTTGGTTCATTTGGTCCGGACCAAAGAAGAAAAAAAAAACATTTAGTCCTGGTCCGGTTAGCGTTCACATTGGCTATTTTATCACCGAACCAAAAGATACCGAACCTTCAGGCATAGGGATACATTCACAACGTGATTTGTCGGTTTTTATGACGTATTGCCTATTTTGAGACGGAACTCACCGAACATCCAAAACAATGCTGTTTGCTGAGGTAAATGTGCTCGTTGTGTGTGCGTAGCGGTGCGTAGCCTGCACGTGATGGTATTTTGGTCAGCTGGGAACTCGTGAAGAGCTTATAAAATGTGTAAAGTAGTCAAAACAACGGCGGGAATCCACCCTCACACACACAAATGATCTGCTGCGTGGAGACGCGCGTCTGATGCCTGTCATGGGCAAACTCGCGATTATGACAAGAAAAACCGACATGCGTGAGGATTCTGTCCTTTTTAGGGTCTCTTCTTCCTGTTTTTGGTTCGTTTACATGTCTTTGGTCCGTGTTGCGTTCATATATCATTCGAACCGCACCAGAGTTTGGAAGCGGACCGAGAACCATCTTTTCAGCGGTCTCGGTCCGCTTGTTTGGTGCGCACCAGGGTTCGGATGGCAGCGTTCACATATGTTCAAATGAACCGCGCTAACCGAGCAATCGCACCAGGGTTCGTTTAAATCGAACCAAACATGGCACCAAACAAGTGTGAACGCACCCTAAAATAGTTATACATTCTATAGCATGGATGTGTGTAGTAGCTATATATGAAATTTGGGCGTACTACATCCACCATGTTGTCAATGTCATGTGACCTACGCCGTCAGCTGCGTCGCTTTACTGCCTTTCACAAATCCTCTTCCATGTCCTCATGGGCTGGTTAAGTGTTCATCGGACGCACACTTCAGAATCTCGCTGGAAGTAGTAGGTCACCTGGTACGTTATAATGTGTATTCGGACATACGACTTTTTTTCTCCTATTATACGAAAGTATGCATATTTGGACACAGGGCATATGTTTTGCAATCTCAAGCAAGAAAATCTCATGATGAAACATCTTTAGGACATGCACATTTGTATGCAGGCCAAGAAACAAATCTGCAGCAATGCAATCAACTTTAACTCTGCCAAGGTCAAGAAGAGAGTTAAGCGACAGACAGTAAGTCTAAAATGCATATAGTACACTCAGCTGAGCACACAGATAACAGGAAATTAATAATAAAGTGATACATTACAACGAAAGCCATAATGGATAAATCAAGGGAAAACATTTGGAAGAATTGCAGAGCTCAGGGGACAATTGTCAAAAACAAGATATATGATCTTTTATTATCTGTCTCATTTTATCCAGAGACTTGCTGTTGGAAAGCAAACTCTGTTAGGAACTGAATGGCCGTGTAGCCCTGTTTATGCTATTGACATCAAGTGGTCAGTGCTAAATACAGGTGTAATCAGTCTCTAAAACTCTTTGTCAGTCCTGTAGATTTATTAATCCTATTACTTTTTTAACGAATGGCAAGTTGCAATTCCAATGTTAGATGAAATGTATTGAAAACTCAGATGTGACATGTCTACTCATAAAAAATACCATTAAATATAATCTGTCCAGTTGGTAAACAATGTGAAATGATGGTAAATAACCCAATTTAGAAAAACAGTTTGTCTCAAATCTTGCAGAGACACAACATGATGGTGTAGCCCTGTCTGTTCCACATTTGGTTACAGACACATAGATAAAGTTCAATATGACATCCAATGTGCATTCACCCCCCAGGAAAAAAGTAGATTGATTTCCTCTACCGGATTGTTGAATTCTGGTTTAGTTCCTTACCTAACTGTGCAACAGCAGAGATTTGACACTTTCAGGCCAGATTTACCAGTTGATTTCTAAGTAGTAGAGCAGAACTGAATAATTCATTTTCTGAATAGTGTTTCAGTGCTGAATAGGAAAAGAGCTGCAATACGAGCAACAGCAGTTTATCACAAATTAAAATAAAATGTTGCAGTGCCATATTTAACACACTGACTGGTGATTAAAGTCTGAATTCTAAATACATATTAGACTTTAATTGACTGCTTTAAATTAATTAAGCACCCTGGATTAATTGAGAGTATCTTATGATGAGACAAAACCTGAAATATTAAAACATGACATGACATTGCATGTCTACGTACCATACATGTACCGAGTATGAAATGAAGATAATAGACAAATCTTTAGAAGAAGTTTGAAAGAAATACTGACATCCTGAGGGGAAAAAAACATCAAGTATGAAGTACTGATAATTTTGAACTGTTTTACATTCTTTTTAATGTGCAGGTTCTGAATGGAAGGAATCTTAGATAAAAATGTAGTGCTCTAGTTTGAAAATAGAGCACCCAGTTTATGATAGAAGTTCTTACAGTCTCACTGATCTGGTCATTGAAATGACATGTGCGAACATCAAACATGTCCTAAAGACTCTGGTAAATCTGGCGCTTTGTGTCCGATAACAAGTCACATGGAACACAGCCTCCGATCAGAGGAGTTTCATAACTCCCAGATACACAGACTAATTAATCTCACACACCACTGAACTCATAAAAACAGCCCAGAGCACAGAACCTATGACGAACACAACCGATTAACATGACGCAGCCTTGCAGTTGGTCATGTATAAAAAAACATACAAATTGTAATCTACTTATCTAATATGGAAATTCAAAAATTCCAGAACAGCATTAACACTGAAATGCATAGGAAATAAGCTCATACAGCACCAACGTGTTTGTTCTCTTATGCAAACTAAAATACCCCCCAGATGTTTGAAGGTTCATGTCGGCTTCATTACTTCTCTCCATTTCATCTTTGCTGGTTTGGTTTGGCACTCCTTTAGAGCATTAAAGTGTTCTCTATAACAACAGTCTGAACAGAAGATTCTTTTCAGAAATGACATATTAACAGGCAGAGATTGATTAAATTATAGATGTGTTTCAGCACTTAAAGGGCACTAGTAAGAAGGCAAGCAAAGAGGCTGAAAGAGAGGGAAACCAGCTTACATTTCAGTAAAAGATAAAAAATGAATCAATGTTCTAGCAGAATCTGGGAAAATGGATGGTTAGAGACTATGAAGAGGGCAATTCACTATAGCAACTGTATCTCAGTGACTGAGAATGAACAGAGTCATAAAACACACACTGTGCTGCTAATTTGCAGAGAAGCATTTCAGACAGTAGTGAGTTATTAAACCTTGTTACAAGTCAAGCTCCCCACAACCGCTCTCAAATTAGTTACAGACACACGCAAGACATCCAGATGCTTAATGTGAAAGGGCCCAGTTGCTTTTGTAGTTGAGAAACCTCTATGATATGTATTCAGTTTGTAAGTTCTGTCTGATGTGCAAAACTGGCTATTTAACACCAATAAGTGACACAAAGAGTTCAACTTCTTCTGAACATGTAGCTTTCAAGTACCTGATGATAAAGGAATTTCTTCAACATTCATGAGCACCAGAGGTCATTCAAAGCAGCACTGCTGTCAAAACACTGATCCTGTTACAACTGATCCAACAAAGACTTATGAATTATATCATTATGAATAAACACATTTATATCACCACAACAGAGCATCTGTATTATGGGTATGTGTCAGTTCAAAGGATGTGTAAAATTTTTCCTTTGAAACATAAGTTAGCATTCAAGCAACAGTGAAATCTATGTCTAAGCTCACATATATGCTGAAAGAAGTGAAAATGATCATATTAACCCGGCCTATGCCATATTTTAAAGTTAAATAATTGAATATGCCAGATCTACAGTATATTGGGACCTTGTTTTTTTACATCATCAGAAAACTTGTTTTTTTTTTTTTTTTGTATTATATGCAATAGTGGGGCTGTGTTAGCGATTATATTCAGATGTTTGGCAATGTTCTTATATATTCCGGTTCTTTGGAACAGATTTAAAAAAAAAAAAAAAAAACTAAATTTACAGCAAAAAGGTTTTAACGGCTTGACAAAGCTTTAAAAATAGTTTAATGCAATGTATAATGCATCTATAAAAATATTCTTTGGAGTTCTATTCTATCGAGTATTTTATGCCATTTGCGTTGTAAAAAAAAAAAAATCAAAGCAATAAAAATGTAACATGTTAGATGAATATAACACGCATCTGTCGGCCAGTCACAGCGGTGTCCTGCAGTGTGACTTGATATATCTAAAACAATTTTATAAAACATTTTCTACAATTATTGTATCATTATTAAACAAACAAATTTTAATTCCCCCAAATAAAGAAAAGAAGAACATTAAGCTTTTCTTTACTAATCAAAAAACAGAAGACTAAGTTGACGGTGCATCATAGCTGCCATATGAACTATGGATGCGGACTCCAATTCACTTTGCTCCTGAAACGTCACCTTCATTCAGTACTTTACACTCTTGTCCTCTGACGAAATGATAAACTTGTAGCCTATATTGACGACTTACCTGACTATAAGGTCTTTCCATCAGCTTTTGAACTGAGCAGGGAAGAAACTACGGAATCTCTTGCACCGAACCCCTTGAGTGTAAATTCGCATTCAAATGCTCTGTGTGCCTCTTCCACTGTGGTAATCGATCGAAGAATGGGGCGCCTGGAGGCGCACACAATGAATACGTCTGCAAATGATTGTCTGGTTGATTATTTGCTCAGTGATCAGCGTGGCTTTCCATGCCCCGCTGAGTTTTCCAATCCCAGTTATTCCCGATTACAGCTGCCGCAGAATCCGTACGCGCAGCCTTTTACATCGTCTCGAGCTCAGAGCCGTACGCACGCACCCACAACGCGGCCACATAGTACCTGCTACTCGCCTCCTCTTTTACACAGACGGTCAGAATCAGGTCAGAAAGGTGTCCCGTCCTTTTGATGTTGTCAGGAGACCTGTCCTGTCTGTCTCTTCTCGCGTACACAGCGCGTGTCTCACATCCCTGCGGTTCACAGCAACAGCAGCAGCCGCGCGTCCGCTCGCACTCCGCACCGCCCGACAGCACTGCCTAGAGTTCTCACACAGACACAGCATGACACAAATTATTAAATAAATAAATCGAGATGATACGAATAAAACGCGACTGCTCGAACAGTACGTTCTGCTCTTTTGTAAAAACACTGACAGGAATCTAAAATACTTTTGGCTGATTATATTCACATGGCAGTAATCTAGAATGTGGACTCGGAGAAGCAATCTTTTTTTCTGATATAGAAACAACTTACATTTTATTAACTTGATGTTAAAGTTATGCCGCAGTGCTATGTTTTATTATGTGTGCGTACCGTTTTATAACTTTTTTATTTTCTATGCGCTGTATGCAAATCTTCTAAAAGATTTTAGCAACCACAGCTGTAGTTCATGAATTTAAAATGTCAGTCCAGTAAGTCAACCCCAAAATAAAAATTCTGTCATTGCTCCATGTCGTTCCAAACCCGTAAGACTTTCGTTCATCTTAAGAACACAAATGAAGATATTTTTGATGACAGAATGCTGTCAGATTTCCTTCCATAGACTGCCTTTGCAACTGACACTTTGACGCTTCAAAAAGTTCATAAAGAGATCGTAAAACCAATCCATATGAATCGAGTGGTTTTGTCCAAATTTTCTGAAGATACTAGATCGCTTTATATGATGTACATATTAAACTGATCAGCGAACATGAGCAGAAACCTAAGCTGATGACGCACAAGAGCAAACCTCTTTAGGAAGCTCAAACGTGCTGCATAACAGACGAGAATGAACCTCATTGGTTATGCAGCACGTTTGAGCTTCCGGAAGAGGTTTGCTCTTGTGCGTCATTCAAGTTCGGTTGAGCTACTGCTTATGTTGGCTGAGCAATGTTAGACACACACTCGCACAGAAATGGTTTGTCAGCGCTGCTCTGACGAATTAATCAGTAAAACAGTTTAGCAACTTAGAAGATACATGACATTTCTCACTAGCAAGGTTTCAAAAAAGTTGGGACTCTGTACAAATTGTGAATACAAACAGAATGCAATGATGTAGAAGTTTCAAATTTCAATATATTCAGAATACAACATAGATGATATATCAAATGTCTAAACTGAGAAAATGTATAATTTTAAGGGAAAAATGACAAGGCCATGTTTACCACTGTGTGGCATCCCCTCTTCTTTTTATAACAGTCTGCAAACGTCCGGGGACTGAGGGGACAAGTTGCTCAAGTTTAGGAATAGGAATGTTGTCCCATTCTTGTCTAATCCAGGCTTCTAGTTTCTCAAATGTCTAAGGTCTTCTTTATCGCATTTCCTCTTTATGATGCGGCAAATGTTTTCTATGGGTGAAAAATCTGGACTGCAGGCTGGCCATTTCAGTACCCGGATCCTTCTTCTACACAGCCATGATGTTATAATTGATGCAGTATGTGGTCTGGCATTGTCATGTTGGAAAATGCAAGGTCTTCCCTGAAAGAGAGGACATCTATATGGGCGCATGTGTTGTTCTAGAACTTGGATATACCTTTCAGCATTGATGGTGCCTTTCCAGATGTGTAAGCTGCCCATGCCACATGCACTCATGCAACCCCATACCATCAGAGATCCAGGCTTCTGCACTGAGCACTGATAACAACTTGGGTTGTCCTTGTCCTCTTTAGTCCAGATGACATGGCGTCCCAGTTTTCCAAAACAAACTTCAAATTTTGATTCGTCTGACCACAGAACAGTTTTCCACTTTGCCACAGTCCATTTTAAATGAGCCTTAGCTCAAAGAAAACGCCTGCGCTTCTGGATCATGTTTAGATATGGCTTCTTTTTTGACCTATAGAGTTTTAGCCGGCAATGCGAATGGCACGGTGGATTGTGTTCACCGACAATGTTTTCTGGAAGTATTCCTGAGCCCATGTTGTGATTTCCATTACAGTAGCATTCATGTATGTGATGCATTGCCGACTAAGGGCCCGAAGATCACGGGCATCCAGTATGGTTTTCCGGCCTTGACCCTTACGCACAGAGATTGTTCCAGATTCTCAGAATTTTTGGATGATATTATCAGACACTGCTGCCGTGAGAGACACACAGACTCAAGTAGGCTAATTCACATATGCTGCTTATTCTCTCTCCATCTCTCTCTCTCTCTCTCTCTCTCTCTCAACTGCACTAATAACTGTATTATTCTGCTATCAAGGCTCAAGCATCCATTACTAGTTCTGAAATGACGTTTTGGAATTAGCAATGGAGGCTTGGGATGGGATGCATAAGAAATTAGTCCCACATGCAAGAGTGTTTTAAGGACAAAAATCTGACAAATGTCTTGAAATACAACATCGGAACAGTGTCTTGAGGTGTGGTAACCGTAGTATAAGTGGAATAACTGACTCCAGACAGCTGTAAGATCATCAAATATTAAATTAGTTCAATTTGGCTATATATCATCTCTGAGCTGGGCGATGATGATGTCATCATTCAGTTCTCATTCAACAGCATCAGTGCAGTCAGATCAGTGAAAACGTTGAACATTAAGTGTCCCCAACTAAGCAAGCCAGAGGTGACAGAGTGGCAAGGAACCCAAATTCCATCAGGTGACAGAATGGAGAAAAAAAAAAAACTTGGGAGAAACCAGGCTCAGTCGGGGGACCAGTCCTCCTCTGGCCAAATGAAGCAACATGGTGTGGTTTAATTCCAGCCTGCATCACAAGTCTGAAGTCAGAATGCGGTCTTCTGTATATCATCATCATCTGATTGAGGATTCTTTAGCTCTCTGATAACAATTTACATGCTAACTGTTCCCCTGCCAGCTCATTGAAATGAATGAAACTTCATCCCTTCTGATCCAAGGCTGATCTCATCCTTCTGAATACATTTCTTACCCACAGACCCCTGACTCGAAGGGGAATACAGAGAGTTCATGCAATACTTCATGTATATCCTCTATTCATGCCCTGCACTGAATAAAGCTTTTGTCTGGTTGTATCCATTTGTATGTTGTGCTGTATGACTAAGTTGGTGAGTGTCCAGTTCTGACAATGATCAGACAATAATGGATTTCAAATGACAACAAACACAGATTGTCATTTTTAATATGTAGATTACATGTTAAGATTCCTGAAATGCATGCATGCAAATGTGTATTTCAGTGATACCAGATCTGGAATATTAATAACATTTTTCTTTTATACCAGTTGTGTTTGTGTAGGACCTAATAAGTGCTGAACAGCTATTTCTTCTGTAATGTGATGATTCATGCTGATCAGACATTTTTGCTAAAAGCATCTTGCTGCCAGCTGACCCTCTGTACTGCTTCAGGGCAGTAAAATGCAGTATAGGGTACAGGGCTATTTTGGAGGGTGAATAATTCTACTTTGTAAGTGTAGAAGCAAAGCAAATTCACATTCATCACAATCTAGGATGAAGAGTCTGTAGAGAGGGTTAGTGATTTGTTTTCTCCTGGATGTTGGGCCCCAAGTGACTGTCAGGTCTAATCACTGTCCTGCACTTTTAATGGTTAGAAAAAAAGTGAACCCAACCTGCAGGCCAGAGACGGGGCCTCTCTACTCTTCTTCAGTCAAAAATTTCATGCTGGCCAGACAGAGACCTTTCGATCCCTCAAACCATGCTGAATACAGTCTTATTGTGGAGTCACTGGCTTGCCGATCAAACATCTAAAATTGCATTACTTATAAACACAGGTTCCCACTCTTTCATGAACACCCAATTCAAAGACTTTCAAGGACTGTTTAAAGCATGTTTTATTTTATATCAATTAAACACAATAAAGACAATAAAGGTGGGTTTGTTTACTGCCAATTTGGACAATATCAAAGACCCACTAGCCGTGTCTATCATTACTGCAGTAATGTTAAGGCTTATACTGACATTATTTAAGGGGCATATGACTTTTTAAAAATCCAATGAGGAGAGAGGGCTGGTACAGTGTGTGTGTGTGTGTGTGTGTGTGTGTGTGTGTGTGAGTTTGTTTATATTACATTGTGGGGACCAAATGTCCCCATGATGTAATATAAACCTGAGTTCACCTACATCGTGGGGACCAGCCACCGGTCCCCACAATGTAAATTAATTAATAAAAATATTAAATTATGTTTTTGTGAGAAAATAAAGGTGTGCACAGGTTCCTGTGATGGTTAGGTTTAGGGTTAGGGGTAGGGTAGGGGGATAGAAAGTACGGTTTGTACAGTATAAAATGCATTGCGGCCTATGGAAAGTCCCCACAATTCACAAAAACAAACAATAAAATAAAAATTAATGTTATGGCTTTTAAAACCTTTTTTAACACCTGCACAAAGATTAGTGTTTATGTTAGGGCCTAAACCATAAAATGACTGTAAAAACTGTTTTCAACAACAGTTCAAATAATACAAGTTTTGACCAAATAAATAAATTTAAAAAATATATATAAAAAAAAAATGATTAAAAAAAACTGATTTTAGCTATTAAAACATGTAAGAAAATGGATGAAAGTGAAAATTATTAATGATTATAAACATTAATTTACAATATGATTATATAATATTCAAGATACCTTATTATTCAAAACTTTTTGGAAACCACATTAGCTTCTTAACAATCCACCGGTTAACATTTACAATGTTGCATGCAAGCTGTGTGGAAATGCGGGTCTATTTTCGCATTGGTCCGAATAAAATGTAAGACACGCTAAATGAAAATGCAATTCAATTTGCCCGGTTACCTCTGTAAACACAGCAGCGCTGCGCTTGCGTACACACTGTAAAGGTATCAGGAGTGATAGATGCATTTAAATCCGGGAGTGAATCTCCTAATTATCGTTACGTATGGAACACAACTCATTCTTGAAACTCCGATTATTGACAGCTTGGAAACCATACCGCACACCCCGTCTGCGTGCAGCCCAAATTTCGAGATTGCGCTGACAGTGCGTGTGCAATAGGTGTATCTTCTGAACTACCGGTATGTTGTTTGTACCCTTGAAGCGGTCTTCCGCGAAGCCCGCATAGATGCAGGCTCTGCACACTTTAACTACCCAGGAATCCTTGCGAAATGCCAATCAGACAACGGATGGGAGGAGATTTCGCTCAAGAGCAATTGATGACATGGCTGAGAAGAAAATATTTAAGTGTAGGTATCATTACGGTTTTTATGACCTAGGTGTACATTTTACCAGTTGTTACCTACAGTTTCTACAAACATTATGGTCATCGACCAGTGGCTGATATCTCAAAAATAATAGCGCGAATAATACGATCGCATTATGATTCATTAAATAAATAGAACCGAATGTCAGGGCTTTACTGAGTCATATGAAACTCACGTACAGACCAGACCGTTATTTCCGGCGTGACGATCAAGTCTGTCCCTCTCAATGCGCCCTCATGGACTCGCGCCAAGAGCCCTATAGGTCTGCACTACATGACATCACCAAAGTGTGGACTCTGAGGAAGTCCAGAAGTCCGGAGTGTGCCATTTGGGACAGGGCTTTTGAAGGATGCGCAGACTCGTATGGGCGCGAGGCTGCGTTCCAGTTTGGTCCAGTTAGACACGCGCTCGCGAACTTCCCTAAACACTTCCCCTCGGGGGAATCCCTGCCGCCATTTTGAAGTACGTTCCACTTCGTGAAGTGGACGAGGGAAGTTTATATGGACAGACCCTCGTTCCCTCGATTTTGACAGAGGGAGCGAGTCTACTTCATATGTACACTTCAGGCAGCTCCATAACCCACAATGCAACACGATTGTGACGTCACCGCATATCGCGTTTAATTTACCCCACCATAAACAACTCTATGATATATTAATTATTTTTTAAACATTTAAAACACACATATATACATATAGAATGCTGTATTAAACAATTTTGTAAGGGGAAAAAAATAAATAATAAATCAGCTCCATTGCGGATTCCAAGTGATCAAGGGCTTAGGATGTTCCAGTTCAGCCCATACAAAAGTTCCGCCAGAAGTGGGCACTCGTGCAACGTAAGCAATGGCGTACATCCGAGTCAACGAGACCGAGTGAAGTTAGCGAGGGAAGGGCATTCAAAAACCGAACTGGAACGCAGCCCGAGACACGTCCGGACGCAGAAAGTGAAGTATCCACAAGTTTCCTACGCCCCATGAGGCCTTGCGTCAAACGTGGGAGCGTCTTCCGGTTCGAAGTAAACAAGCTGGACGTGACACTCATTCATTCAAGATTTAACGATCCAAACTTGCGAACGTTTGTTTTTGTACTTAAAGATTTAAGATTCCGGTATCAATATTTCAACAATGTTTTACAATAAAAAAAGTTACAGTAATAGTAATGTATTAATTTATGTCAGGAGTGCACATAAATCATGCTAAATCTAACTGATATTTATATTGACATAAAAAGAAAACACAGACCTATTCAGTTGCGCATGCTTCCATTTATTTGCGATCACAAGAACGCAAAAAACAACTCCACTAAGGCTTTTAAATCCAAAGGCTTACACATTTAGAAATATATTGATAACATGCCCTATGTTTACGTCACTTTTCTGAGCATTTCTATTTATTTTCCTCTAAATTATGCAATGATTGCTATCCGAGGATGTTTGCGGGATCTCTCTATCCTGATCCTGATCCTTTCAGCCAGAGCAACAGAGGGAGCTCATGAGAAGACAACAGGAGTTATGAGTTATACGAGTTAACCGGAGTGTGTGAATCTGTGAAAGATACATTTGTCAGGAATCAACAGGCATGGAAGAGACAGATAAAACATTAAACCAAATAAATACACGATTATAATAACATAAGAATTGTCTTCATTCCTCAAGCAGTCTCTGATATTTTCCATAAACGTATTTATTATCGCAGTGGTTAACATAAGAAGCCTTTAGCATCGCATATATGACAGTGGAAACGCGACTGACTCTGGCAAGCACGACACATTAGGAGTAAAATATCACATCGCTTTGGTGCATCAGTGACGGGTGAAGTACAGACAGCGGGTTGTTCATGTATTGCAGGGTCAGGATGCTCTAGTCATGCAGCAGCACTTTTGTGGAAGGTCAGTAAAGTAAAGAGCAATTAAGGACACGAAAACTGTTTATTGTATTGTGATATTATTAACTAAGAATGTAGTAAACTGAGATGTTGCCCCTGAACACCGTAACGACATCTCTCATAAAGATTTGCAACTTTACAAAGTAAACAATGATCCAAAAAACACTTAGCCTCTTCGCTAATTAGCACACAAAATACCATTGGTATGCTACTTCCGCCGCCTTACCGGAAGTTGTACCCACGTTCTCTTTTACAGTAGCGCCCCGCGGAAACAGGTGGATACCCGGGAGCAGAGTGTGCTCTCGCGGTGTTGCCATGTTCACCTTATTTCAAGAGTTTTTGATCGTGTTGTTTAAGCTTGGCTTACAGCGATCGACTTTACAGAGTTATTAAAGAAAACAGACATGGTTCACAATATTTTGATCTTATTTTCAGCATAAAGCATTTGGATTTATTTCAGTTTATCATAGACTTGTTCTTGTTCGCTGTTTTTCTAGAAAGATCTGGCAACACTCTAGTCACAGCTAGTGCTGCTTCACCTGTGGTTTCTTCACTGCACATACAGAAGAGATCTGATGCACGTTTAAAAACATCATTAACAACTATAGTTGTTCAGTTCGGTTCCGTACACACTGAATTTCTGTAAATGGGTTGTCACTACCTGTATTTTTTTTTTCAGGAGTTAATTCGGTTGTAATTTGGTTGTCACTCCTATATTTTACTGAACTGTGTGTACAGAACAAGATTAGGCTGCACTAAAAGGTTAACCGACAACCAAATTTAGCTGCAGTGTATACATGGCTGTGATTAACCAATTTTATGTAGCTGAGCCAAGCATCATTGAATTTGTACTTACCTGGCACTGAGCTAGTTAAACAGCTCCACACTTCTCACACAATCATCATGCATCCTGCTCATGATCAGGACCCATGTGATCATGACCCATCTACCCATGCCATTTTTTTTGTTTGTTTGTTTTTTCAAGTTTTTTCTGATTTCCCCTAAATCAGCAGCGCTGTTGTAACAGCAACATACTACTCTAATAAATTTAAGTTCAAGTTTAATTTAAGCACTTTCAAAGACCAATGTTTGTTTTCACAGACTTTAGGCCTTGTATCCACGTGTCTGAAATTAGGGTTGCAAAGCGGCAGAACATTTTCAGAAACTTTACATGGCAAGTTAAGCTAAAAAACAAACACACACAAAAAAAGGATAATGTACTGGCAGAAAATTATCAGGACATTATCCAGTAATTTTACAGACATTTCCGTTAAGCCTAAAACACAAAATTCAAAATACAGGTAAAACAACTGTAAAAAATAAATAAATACAGAAAGATTTTGTCAAATTAAAGGTGCTCTATGTAAGTTTTTGACTGTACTAAAGCATAAAAATACCATAATGTGTTTGCAGATATTTATTAAACATGCTCAGTTCACATATTAATTTCTCTGAAAACCATTACTACAGGCAGTTATTTTACTTTGAAATTTGCGTTCCGTGTCAGAATTTCTGTTTTTGTTTTGGTCTGTGCAAGACCGCACGTTGCCAATTTACCCAATAGTATTTCGCCACCCCGGGTTGCCAGTTGGCAGAAAACACATGCAGCGAATTGCAGCCATGGAAGCCAGTGAACAAACTGGGTCAGAGATCGCAGATTCTACCTGACTTAAAAAGCCTCAGCATCCATCTAAAAATCTCTTTAAAACGGAGCATATTAAAACGTGATATCAAAATAAATCAACTAATTATCTTACAGTGTGTAATTCTCCTCACCTTCCAGTGTCAATTGCGCTCACTCCTGTTGCATGTCTTCAAACTGGCAACCACAAGAGCGTCGAGTCTGAGGAGGAGGCGGCGGGGCTAACAATATTTTGAATTTGGACTGCAGTACTCATTCCAACCACTAGCTCTCATTCTTACGTAGAGCACCTTCAGAAACCCTCCACCTTCCCCAGCTCCACCTGTATAGATCTCCTACGGGTAATTTATGTACGCTATATTGTACAGCAGCAGTATTTTTTACATATATATATACATAATGTATATATTGACATCAAACTGATGTCCACGCACTGATGTCCAGTTGATGTCGAATAAAACCCCATCAAATTGACGTAAATTTTTTTACATCAATTTGACACCCACATGCTGATGTCTAATTGATGCCGAAAAAAAATATCAAATTGACTTTTCGACCACCAAAATAACGACACAAAAACAATGCAATGAAAGAAAAATACAAAGATCTGTCATGAAACTCTAAATGGGCAGGCTAATAGGTCCTTAACAAGAATTTACAGGAATTAAAGGGGATTCATTTGAAATTTGGGTAGTTTATACAAACTTTATCAGAATTCAAATGGGTCCAATACGTTTTACTCACGCATATGATCCGCTCTGTACCATCGTGCCTCTGGACAGGAGCAGACTATGTGCGCGCTATGGCGGTTCGCATGACACTAACGTGAAACCTGACTTCATTCGCCCCAATAGAATTTACACTAACAGAGTCATTCCCAATCCCTTATATGTGCCATTCACCATGTGGTAAATAGTAAATGTGTGAACAAGTGACTGATTTCAGCTGCAGCTTCAGCGTCTATTTATAGTGTAGGGGGCAGGACACTTCAGATTCTAGAGAACATTTGATTGACAGAAAATCCAAATAATCCAGCTGAAATGAGAATGCTTGATGCTGGTGTCGTACAATACACCATAAACGCAATATTTTAAAGTAGCCTTTTATTAAGCAAATAAAGAAGTGAAAAATTACTCACCCTGTATTTTAAAACAGACGTCTGTTTAGCTGTTTTCTGCCAAAATGCCAATTCGTCATGATAAAAAAAAAAATAATAGGAAGAAATTCTTGTCTGCGCTTGTCTTGAATATCTTCAGTTACAAAGTACAGATTACTGAAAGATTTACAAATCTTGGCTGAAAAAAAAAAATGTTATAGGATGTTTTTGCATGTCTTAATTAGTTCTCTCAATTTGACTGTATATGTAAAACCCATCCTGAAGATCTTCAGAGTGAATGAAAAAGCTCCCACTTTCCACTTTGAAACTCTTGCCCTCAAAAACAGTCACAGTGTTCAGTATGTCTATATATACTATATCATATATATAACCTACTATGTGTTTTTTCCAGAGCATGCTTTTCTTACCAGTTACAAAATATCAGAAATATGAAAAATTAAATGTCTTTTGCTTAAACAGGCGATATTTGATACATTGTTTCAAGCCACATTGGATAATTTAAGGTCAGCTTTTATTTAATAAAATAACTCTCTTTTTACCACTTAACAAAATATTAAGGTTTCTAAAAAATATTAAGGTTTCCTTTCTAAAAAAAAAAAAAAAAAAAAAAAAAAAGAGGAAGTCATGCACACATCACATGCACAGAATAAAAGCCCTATTATGCTTGCTAATTAAAAAATATTATGTTCCAGTATCATAGATTTCTATAGGTACAGATATTATAAGGGAAAACAAGAATATTTTGGACATAACAATCAACATTTATTACAGTGAGAAAAGTCTGTTGGGATAAATGATTTATCTTAGCTCTTGACAGAAAAAAATAGGGTGTGAATTATTAAAGGCACATGAAGAATTAATTAGCAGTCAAATTAATAAATAACAAGATTATCTTAAACTCTCGCTTTTAATCTACAAAGTCAACAACAGAAATAGAAATATCCAGTATGTGATTTCTATCAGGCAGGAGCAAAGAGTTGTTTGAGTTTTAGTTCTGGAATGTAATCTCATTATCAAAATTCAGGAAATGCTCATTGTTTGGCCCACAGAACCAGATCAGCTTTTATTAGGCAAATCATTCAGTGATGGCTATGGATTCATTCCACGAGGGATTGGAACCCGGAGTGTCAAGATTCCAGTCAGCACTTTCCCGTTACCTCTCTCTTTAGATATCACTAAACTCTCTTGAGATTAAAGACTTCAGTTGTGCATGTGAACACTGCAGTGACCTAAATAGTTTAGAAAAGTGGGGGCATTATAATAATTACACTTGCTAAAAATTTTTCCACATGCCGACAACATTTCTATTTTCCTCTATAGGTAAAAAAAAAAAAAACTTTAAATATTAAGCCTCATTCATGTACACGAACAGAACTCATTTCTGTGTAAATTACTTGTAAAACCATTATAACCCAACTTGCAATTCATTTCAGTGTGACGATTTACATAATATTTGGTTTGCAAATGTTTTACTCACAAATTTGTTCTGCTTGTGTTTCATGAATAAGGCACATTGACAGTCAGCCACATTTTTCTATGCCTCTTTATTTCAACACATATGTGCCTTTATTTGCCATTGTAATGCTTCAAGTTCATTTATAAAAATGGTCACTGCAATTATTATTGACTGACTACAAGGTATTAAGGATGACTTAATAATAACTGTGGTAATTTCAGGCTATGACCCTCAAGGGCACCAATCATTTAAAATGAGGGCTATTATGGAAGAACAAAGGCCGATAGATTGGTTCAAAGACTCAAAAAGGATTTTTAATAAGACATCCTACACCACTAAACTATTAATCGTCCCTTTATCTGTGAATAGGATCCATAAGAGAGAGAGAGTAATCATGCAAATGTCCTAAATCAATAAACGGTTGTCAGGTAAAATTTAGAAAAAAACTGTCATATGCAAACCCATAGCTATCGTCTAGCTTCATAAGGCGAGTTACAAGACATATACTTACATTACACTTCTGAAATTAATACTTTTATTCAGCAAGGACACATTAAGTTGATCAAAGTGACCATAAAGACATTTATAATGTTACAAAAGATTTCTGTTTCAAATAAATGCTGTTCTTTTGAACTTTGTTCATCAAAGAATCCTGAAAAAATGTATCACTGTCTCCACCAAAAAGGGGTGATGACACGAGAAATTAAATTTGCCTTGATCTTTTGAAATACAGGTCTTTGTGCCATTAAAACATCCTATAAGCTTTATAGCTTAAAACATCCTCCTCTTTATAAACAAAGCATTTATTTAATCAAGCTCCAAAAACAGCTCGTTCTGATATTGGGTGACCTGTGACGTCACACAGGTAAAAACATTTGCATATGACTGCCTCCAGACCGCCTGCCACCATTGACAAATAGTTGTGCATCAATGCACCATAGGCCCCGCCCTCTGGCATTCAGTCACTTAACAGCTGATTATTTCCTAAACTGGATTTGAGCGTCGCTTTGCGTCAAATATAAAAATAACTTATTATAATCACTGATGCTCTCTACACTAAATACAGTATACAAATGACCCAAGCAGAACATTGCCCAAAGTATTACACAGCCTCAGCCGGCTTGCCTTCTTCCCATAGTGCATCCTGTTGCCATCCACGTGATGTAAAAGACAACGTGATTCATCAGACCAGGCCACATTCTTCCATTGCTCCATGGTCCAGTTCTGATGCTCATGTCCTCATCCATGTGGATGTTACTTTGACACATACCATCTCTATCTTAGCATTGTTGCAGACCATGAACCCTTTTTCAGCAAGATAATGCACCCAGAAATGGTTCAGGATGGTTTGAGGAGCACAACAATGAGTTTGAGGTGTTGACTTGGCCTCCAAATGCCCCAGATCTCAATCCAATCGAGCATCTGTAGGATGTGCTGAACAAACAAATCCATGGAGGCCCCACCTCCCAACTTACAGGACATAAAGGATCTGCTACTAAAATCTTGGTGCCAGATACCACAGCACACCTTCAGGGGTCTAATGGAGTCCATGCCTCGACGGGTCAGGGCTGTTTTGGCAGCAAAAGGGGGACCAACACAATATTAGGAATATTTATTTGGAGCAGTTCTTGTTTGAAACAAGCCCAAACAGAACAAAACATAACACAACACGTAGATTTTGAGATAATCCTCATAGAGTGGCATTACATGCTGCTTTGCTAAAGCTGTATGACATCCAAGATCTGATGGTGCAGTGTTTTCTAATGTCATTTGACAACTTCTGGAAGGTCACTGAATATAAAGTGTGGATCTCAGCTATGCTGGGTGGGTATAGAGGGAAGGGACAATGAGTGAAGACCAATCGGGGACTGTTTTACAGCAGGAGCATGCTTGGATTGGACTGATCACTCAGATTGACTTTTGCATTTATCATTCGATTCCGCCATAGAACAGGAAGATCAGCGCTCATCCACGAGGATCTTCAGATTCTTACTCAAATACACAAGTATATTTGTGTATTTGAGCAATTATTGTTATTTATGTTTTTTTGTTTGTTTTTTATTTGAAAAAATAGCCGTGTAAGGGTTTTTGTAATTCTCCTTTCTTTTTTGTATATAAAGAATCACAGCATTAAGGTTTTGAACGACCTGAGATTATGAGTGAAGGACAGAATTTGGACATTTTTGTGAACTCTTCCTTTAAATACTAGACTTCTTATTGTTGTGACAGAGTTAACAAAGTTCAAGTAGGCAAAAACACAAACCACATAAATTGAAATGAGAACGGACAAAGGACTGAACAAAACAGGGAGTTTAAATAATAGATGAAAATAATGACTGACAGGTGTTAATTATATGTAACCATAGAAGCAAACTAGGAGAACCAAGGAACCAAGAAAACCAAAACTGAACGGAGCAGAGAACAGGAACTAACAAAACAGAATAAAAGTCCATAACCGTGACAACTGTCTGATAATAAGACTGTTAAATCAGGTAAAATTACAATGAGAGAGCTCAAGCTTTTCTGAATTTACTGCAGGGAATCATGGGAGCGTTGATAGGGTGTAGTGACAGCTCATATATTCACTGCACATACGCTCCATATCACAGCCCATTTTCAGGAATATAAAAACATGATGAATTGACCCAATAGTACAACATCTCACATTTAAATCAAGGCTGACAAATGCTAATCGATGCACTGATTTGTGGACATGCAGTCATGTGTGAAATGTGTCTGACATTTTCATGTTAGCTCAGCTTTGACAAACAAACATCTCATTTGCGTTTTCTTTGGTATAAAACCTTCATAAGCATTGCATAATAAATTCCCTGTGAAGATTCAGACTTTCTCTATATCTTCAAAACTTCATCTGACCTTCAGATGACAATCTCAAGAGAGATACAGTGAACTCATAGTTACCACAAATTAAAGCCTGCATCGGTGACATATAACATGTTATCATTGAGCCTCTGATATACTGTATATTACAAGTACAGTGCAAAATGCTGGGTTTTTTTTTTTTTTTTTTTTTTGCATTTAAACCTGGACAATTTTAGAATTTGATGGGAAGACAACAAGCTTTTACATAAAATGAATAATAAAAATATTTTAGATTCAGAGATCAATGTAACATTTGACTATTTACTATGTTTAATTACAAACAGTCAGATGTTTCTGCTTCCATTAAAGCACAAAATTCTCTGTGGATCATTATCAAATGCTGGAGAATGTGATCATCAGGTTTTACACACACTTTTCATGTTAAATAAATAATTAAAGGAAATAAAATCTTACTTTTAAAATCCTCCACCACAGCAGACAGTAAAATCTGTCTTGTTTAAAGGGAGCTGAAACTCAATACACGTAAGTTAAGTGATCTCATTTCCTGCCAGCACATCTTGATATATCACATTTCACTTGGACCCTGACACTGGATCAGATGGAGACATTTAATCTGAGGCCAGTCCAATAAAAGGAACTCATGGCATTTTATATTGCACATTGAAGTATGAGAGATATTGCGCAAATATGTTGTAATTCAGAGTGAAAATGGAGACCTATGCCCCAAGAGAATAAAAGATTATCCCACATATTGTAAAGGCTTTAAATTGTCCAAATATTAAAGCATCAAATGAAAGGCAAATGTTATGAAGTTAAATATTTTGCTATAATTGAAAACATGCAACATGGAATTAATCCCAGAAATAATTTACTGTAAACTTGCATATAGTACTGTATAAATCTGGCTGCATGGTCAACCGGTTTATTCACTTGACTATCTCATATTTCAACAGCCTAATCTATGTTTACATAAACCATTCTGGGGGCTTTTTGGCAGGCATACTAAAGACAGTGTCTCTCTCTCTCTCTGTGTGTGTGTGTGTGTGTGTGTGTGTGAGAGAGAGAGAGAGAGAGAGAGAGAGAGAGAGAGAGAGAAAGGAGAAATGAACCATGCACTCATTACTACTCACCATCAAGAATGTCAAAGCAACCAAATTAGTAACACCTTATCAACTGCATAGCAACACCCCAGCAATCACCCACAACAGCCTTGCAAAATGGGGTTTTGAATGGCTAAGTACCACTAATATTTAAGTAAAAAATTATTTTAAAATTTAAATTTGAAAATCTGTAATCTCTCCCAATGAAAGTTTCATAAGAGCTTGTTATTTTAAAGGTGCCATAGAACGTCTTTTTAAAAGATGTGATATAGGTCCTAGGTGTCCCCTGAATGTGTCTGTGAAGTTTCAGCTCAAAATACCCCATAGATTTTTTTAAATTAATTTTTTTAACTGCCTATTTTGGGGCATCATTAAATATGAGCCGATTTAGGCTGCGGCCCCTTTAAATGCTCACGCTCCCCGCCCACAGAGCTCGCGCTTGCCTTAAACAGTGCATAAACAAAGTTCACACTAGGGCTGTGTATCACCAACAATGTCACGATACGATACGCATCACAATACTAAAGCCACGATACGATACGTATCACGATATGGTTCAATTTAGAATTTAAATTTCTTTTGAGCAGAGTTTAGTAACAGTAATATGTGTTTATTTTGAGTAACCAGTGTTATAACAGTCATGATAACTGAAAAAACTATTTTGTTTTTGTCATTTAAAAAAACAATGATTTAAATTAAATATAAAAAAATGTCACAAAAAAAGCTTCTTTTAAAAGCTTGCTTTTAAAGTCACTCCCTCAGTAACTGAATTGACAATTATAGTGACACTGAAGCATATCAACAAAGCTCAATGACTAATTTCACTTGCAACAGTAAGTTGACTTGTAAGAAAACTAAGTTAGTTAATTATATCGGCTATAATATTATAATAATGTCTATACTGCCTGTTTTTTTTTTTGTTTTTTGTTTTTTTTTTCATCTGTAAAAATGATTCTAGAACAACATACATTTTTATTAACGTGGTCTACAAAATATGGGCTACATGAGTTTACAATACACAATTAACAATAACGTATTAAACATCAGATAATGTATTAACATGAACCAACCATGAGCAATACATTTGTTACTGTATTAGCATACACATACTAATTAAATGCACAGGTCTCCTCTCGTGCGTCCTTTGCAGCATTACTTTGGGACTATCCTTAACTCTTGTAACAAGAAGGCTTTAAAAACAATCGAAATTTGTACGTTTTTTAATCTTTTCCTTTAAGGTGATCTTCTGTGATTAGTTATATACCCCTGTCTTGTACCTTTTATTTTATTTTATGTTTTGTTATTTGTGACTGCTTCGTTCTTTGTCTATATAATGTTCTTAATAAAAAATTTAAAAAAAGCTGCTGTAGATCAGCTTACCCGGAAGTCTCTGTAACTGGCAGATTTAAAGAAAATTACCGTAGTTTGGCAAATAAATAATCATAATAATTGATACGCATTATCAATCATGTAGGCTTTATGGTACACATCAAACAAGGGATTCAATAGTAATTTATAATGTTAATAGCCTATTAATTGCCGAG
Source organism: Chanodichthys erythropterus (assembly GCF_024489055.1). Classification (NCBI taxonomy): domain Eukaryota; kingdom Metazoa; phylum Chordata; class Actinopteri; order Cypriniformes; family Xenocyprididae; genus Chanodichthys; species Chanodichthys erythropterus. The sequence continues at coordinate 36,587,491 of NC_090233.1, read as the reverse complement.
TCCACGAATGGCTTGGGTATGCAGAGCATTCACAGGACCGCCGCACGCCACTGATATATATATATATATATATATATATATATATATATATATATATATATATATATATATATATATATATATATATATATATATATTGACCTAGAGGTTGAGGTTTTATCAAGGTTGAGTAAAACCTCTCTGACTATGAAAGTAGGTTTTTCAAATAATCTCCAATACTTAATGCTTTGATGCAGTGGTAAGGCAAAGCCCCAAATGAAAGCAAGTGTACCCTCAGATGAAGCTGTAATAGTATATTGTTGATTCAATGCGTATTTGTTTGTGCTCTAGAGAGCATTAAATGTTTCTATTTGCAACCAGCTTTTGCAGTGTTGAGCAATGTAGCCAATTAGAGGTGTTTAAATGAGTCAGAATCCACTTACCGCTCAAAATGCCAGAGTTTTTGTTCAGTGCTGAGTTATGCAAGCTGGAGAATCCTCTCATTTCAACAAAGACATGATGTAAAGAGATTTATAGTACATTGTAGACAGCTTAATTGATTAACGGCCACATACACATTGCAAATGCAGAATTCACTCTGCAATGATTGACAGTGACCATAGCAATTGAGGAGACAAAAGTCGGTAACACATTATCTGCATTTTATGTTCATTGCCAGTTTATTCTATAAAGACTGCGTTAACAATCTCTGTTTCTATGTCCTCATTAACCAACACAACACAAATAGTCGGGTCCGTTAAAATTCTTGGAGTGGGCCACGCATTTGTTTGTGTGGGCCACAAGTTGGAAAATGTTGGGAACTACTGTTGTAGAACAAGATAACTGAGCTTATGGTAGAGAGAGAGAGAGAGAGAGAGAGAGAGAGAGAGAGAGAGAGAGAGTCTGTCTTCTCTGTATGAGGCCAGAAAACTTTTAAGTTCTGACATTGTGTGTGTGTGTGTGTGTGTGTGTGTGTGTGTGTGTGTGTGTGTGTGTGTGTGTGTGTGTGTGTGTGTGTGTGTGTGTGTGTGTGTGTGTGTGTGTGTGTGTGTGTGTGTGTGTGTGCTTTATAGTGCTGGTCATGAGGGCTGATGGCAGGTGTGCTTGGTTAGTACTCTGGTGACTGTGAAGGCTGAGTGAATAGGGGAGAGTCTGGCGTGATGGTGACAGGTGGAAATATAGTGTGAGGTTAAAGCTATTTATATCCTTGTTTGATAACACTTTATTTTAGGGTCTTTTAAGTAGTTGCTTATAACCTTGCAAATTACTAGAATATTGGCTATTTATTAATACTTAGTAAGCACATATTAATGCCTTATTCTGCATGAAATTATTCTACATTCTTTATCCTACCCAGTACCTAAACTTAACAACTACCTTACTAACTATTAATAAGCAGTAAATTAGCAGTAGTTAATAGTTTGTATGTGTTCCCTATACTAAAATGTTACCCTTTGTTTCATAACTGGTAGCATTAAAGGAGCCCTAGAATTAAAAATTGAATTTATCTTGGCATTAAATAACAGTTAAATAACAAGAGTTCAGTACATGGAAATGACATACAGTGAGTCTCAAACACCATTGTTTCCTCCTTCTTATATAAATCTCATTTAAAAGACCTCCGACGAACAGGCAAATCTCAACATAACACTGACTGTTACGTAACAGTCGGGACTATTAATATGTACGCTCCCAATATTTGCATATGTCAGCCCATGTTAAGCATTACAAGGGCAGGATGTCTGGATGTGCACAGCTGAATCATCAGACTAGGTAAGCAAGCAAGGACAACAACGAAAAATGGCAGATGGAGCAATAATAACTGAAATGATCCATGATATCATGATATTTTTAGTGATATTTGTAAATTGTCTTTCTAAATGTTTCGTTAGCATGTTGCTAATGTACTGTTAAATGTGGTTAAAGTTACCATCATTTCTTACTGTATTCATGGAGACAAGAGCCGTCGCTATTTTCATTTTTAAACACTTGCAGTCTGTATAATGCATACACACAACTTCATTCTTTATAAATCTCTCCAACAGTGTGTAATGTTAGCTTTAGCCCGTTAGCCACGGAGCACTATCAAACTCATTCAGAATCAAATGTAAACATCCAAATAAATACCATACTTATGCGATTAGATATGTTGCATGACGAACACTTTGTAAAGATCCATTTTGAGGGTTATATTAGCTGTGTGAACTAGTGCTGTGCTCAGAATATCGATACAACGATACATCGTCATGAACTCCTGACGATGCGCGTATCATACAGCAGCTGCCGTATCGAGTCTGTCTTGCTTTTAAATCTAGCCAATCACGTGACGTCACGTGACGCTCTTGAATGGAGAAACACTCAATCTCCAAATCATAGATCAAAGCGTGCTAACGTTTTAGGACAGGTCCATGGTATATAAATCATGGCTGAACGTTAGCGTTTGTCAATCAAGCCAAACCGTCCATTTAGAAACCGAGAAATTTGAAGGCCGATCTCTCAGGTTGAGGCGCCAGCTGGCTTGACTGACGTTTTCGTGAGGATATAGTTTATGGACTGTTTTGATTTCGGTAACTACATCTAGAAAGTTAAAAGCAGTGATGGCATATATAATAGAGATATCTGAAAGCGAAACGAAAGTGATATTGCCCAACTGAGCAAATTACGTCCAGAAGACGTCTTTTTGATGTCTTGTCTCAGGTTGAAAAGACGTCCACTGAGGGGCCAGAATGAAAGTTTTTATGACGTCTTTTTTTGATGTCTTCTGGACATCCGATATAGACGAACAAGCAGAATCACCAAAGAAGAAAAATCACAATTTTTAAGCCACCATCGTGGAGATGAGTGTTTGCTTTAGTTGGGCTCTTGTCCCTTGACTTATTATATTAAAATTTGTTTGGGCTGTTTTAACTGAGTCATAACAGCCAGATAAGCAAAAAAAATATCTGAGTTAGATTTGCATTATAGATTACAGCAGCACTGTGATTCTACAGCAGAAGATCAGCTTTTACAATATGATTCACATGATTTCAGAAAAGGTGTGCTGAACAAAAAAAAAACATACATATATATTTCTCTTAGGCACACACAGACATCAAAATCAGCCTGTGAATCTCAACAGTGGTGGCCATCAAAAAGCATGTTGCAGTGCATTCTGGGAGCCACCAATCAAAATTCACCCATGGCTCCCATCATGCATTGCTTCATGAATAAATTATGATATAACTCATCTCCATGATGGTGGCTTAAAAATTGTGATATTTCTCCTTTGGTGATTCTGCTTGTTCATCTATATCGGATGTCCAGAAGACGTCAAAATAAGACGTCATAAAAACTTTCATTCTGGCCCCTCAGTGGACGTCTTTTCAACCTGAGACAAGACCTCAAAAATACGTCTTCTGGACGTAATTTGCTCAGTGGGTAAAACACAAAAAAGTGGTTTCTGACCTGAAAATTTACATTTATGTATATAAAATTTTGTTAATAAAATAAGAAGATTTAGTAAGTAATTTAGTAAGTTGTTTTCCACTAAATGCTCTTTTTTCCAATTAACAATTCCAAACAAAACATTTTCCCAAAGAGAAATCCTTATCAATGTGCTCAATAACAAAAAAGGAAAAGTCTTTCCACAATATTTTAGAGTAATGGCAAAGCCAGAACAAATGCACAATGGTTTCTGGGTGTTGTTTGCAAAAAGAACAATTTGTGTCAATATCTTTTTTAAATTTCTTCATGAAAGTATTAACAGGATTCATTGTCCCGCGTTCTCATTGGTTTGCTGGTCTATCCGAGTTTACATGGGCAGGATAAGCTATGAGCGGACCGCTCGCCCAAGAGGAAAAACGAGCTGCTGCCAGATCTCGATCACCGAAAATCACATTTTATTTGATACAAAACTAACTAGACTTAGCTAAATAGGGAAAAAATCATAACTTACACTATTTTCATAGTGTATATATATATATATATATATATATATATACACTATTTTCATAGTGTATATATATATATATATATATATATATATATATATATATATATATATATATATATATATATATATATATATATATATATATATATTAGGGCTGTTACGCGCATTTCTTCAGTAAAGCCGCTAAATCGCCATCACCTGCTTTCAAATGAAGCGGCATTTAATAGAAAGAGCCGTAGTTCACTGATAAGCCACGCAATATCGCGTTCAATATCGACGGCGATTCATATCGTGATTGTGTTTTTTCCACACTGCAATAATAGCAAAGAGAGCTCTTGCCAAGCAGATCAGCATGATCTTGGAAAATGTGCTCTCTGGAGCGCATTGTTTGCAAAGTCTTCCAATAATGCAATATAAAATAAAGATAAAGTTAATTTTTACTTAAGTTTTTCCACACATAAACTATTTAAGTAAATTTCAAATATGGGTTTAAGTTACTCTACTTAATTAAGATAAGTAAAATTATAAGTAACTTTAACAGTGAAAAGTTGAGTAATTTCTATTTAGTTTACAATTCTCTTGCAATACATTTTACTCAAAACAATTTAACGCTGAATGAAACCATGCTGTTGAAATGTATGCGTTTACTTGGAAACATCTAAGCAGATAATATGAAAGAAATTGTATAGACAACATATCTACACGTTAAATGTAAATGCTATTGTTGAACACAGAGACCTCAATACTTGGTACACAACACACAATGACGGTAACATTCGATGGAATATTTTTGAGCGTGATTCTGGCATTTTGAGTAGAAAATTAGCTCCAAATGTTACAAAATGTTAAGTTACTAAACCTAACCACAAAAGCAATGATAAAACAGTGTAAAAACAGCTGGAAAACAGCAAAAAATTGACCTCATTAATTATTCAAGGCCCAGGGCATGATGGGAACACCAGTATCAAAAAAGTTGAGTAGTTTTACTTAATTTTATAATGTTGATGTTTTCACTGTAATTTCTACAAGCTTAAATTGAGTACTGCTAAATAACTTGCATTTGTTTTGTTTTGTTTTGTTTTTTTCTGTATTATTTACTTAACCATATTTTTTTTTTTTTTTACAGTGACACCAATTACGCACTGTGTGTAAAACTAGACAATTGATAAATTGAGTGTTTTATAAATAAAGGAAACACAGGACGTGGATTGCTTAATGCATACTGTGACACTCTTAAATGATCTTTGTGTGTAGTGTCACTATTCTACCACTAGATTATCTGCGTAAGCATGCTCAGAGGTGTGCTCATATTTACACACATTTCTACCTTTAAGTACAAGTTGGTGAATCCCACACTTTGCGTGAAACTGTTCTTACGCACTCACTACGCACAAATCTGTCCGTACGCACCATTGATAAATGAGGGCACAGGTGTTACAATATATTCGGTTCCTGAAATATTCTGTTCCACTGGGTGGCGCTTATGCGAATATTTATGATATCCTCCTATTGTGGGCGTGTCCTTGAGACAACGCGCAAGTGAATGGAACTGATAATATTAGTACACGCTCCTCAAATCGCATCGGTTTAATGGATTATTTCGGGTAATAAAATATTCCTTTGGAATATAAACCTTAGGAGCTTTGTTTTGATGACAGTCTTCATGCCAGCAGCTGCTTAAAGAATGTTATTTTTGTTTAAAATATTATAATTATGATAAGAAAATTATAATTTAGTTTAGTTTTATTTAAAGTTTGACAAGGCAGGATATTGCAATACAAAACCCTGAAATGTGTCAAACATAACACATACTCAAACAACCTTATGTACCTGATTTAAAACAATTTCAAAAGCAGTCAAATAAAAAAAAAATCTGATAATAATCATATTTATTTTGTGAGGTAATACAGCACAAATGCACAGAAAAAATAGACAGCTACTTTACAAGATGACGTTATAATTGTTATTATCACCAATGTCATATGGTTTTGTTTTGCTTTTGTGATGTTTCCACATTATACTCATCATCTTGTAAAGTCGCTGTCTGTTTCAGGCTGGATGTGAGAGCTGAAGTCTTGGATAGCTCTGGCAGTGTGTGATCTGGACATGCATGAAGGCTGTTCCCGAGTGCCAAGACCCTGTTTTAATATTTACCTCAGAACCTCACATTTAGCATTGCTTCTTTTCACACATTGTTTTGAATTTTTAAATGTCTTTTCAGTTTGAGTTACATTCATAGAGTAATTACTTCTGTACTTGTTATAACATTTAATGTATTTAATATTTATATAGGCTACAACTGAATTTGTTGTTTTAAAAAAATTAAACCAAGAAAAGATGAAAAAAAATTCAGGATAGTATTTTAAAAATGATTTTGTACAATCCAAATAAGCTTTACAGATATTTAGAAAAGGTTTTAACAATGTTTGTCATGTTTTTCAAATATTTCACATGCACCTATAGCGGTCAATCAATGTAATCAGTTACAATAACTTAGGACACTAAAGCAGTGAATCTCAACCTTTTTTGAGTAATGGACCCCCGTCATATTTAGAACCATCCTCAAGGACCCCAGAATAACATTGGCTCATTGGTATCATTAATGTCTTTGTGAAGACCAAATGCAATCAAGTATAATTTACTACTACGTTAGTTGACTTGTCTAATATTCAGCCATATTGTCGGTTATATTATACATTATCTTCTTCTTTTATGGTAACATTGTCAAATGTCAAAATATACAAATTTTCATATTCAGATATTTTAGAAGGACCCCCTGGCATTACGTCAAGGACCACTAGGGGTCCACGGACCCCTGGTCGAGAAACACTGCACTAAAGAGACCTTTCTACTGACTCTGAAAAACACCAGAAGAAAGATGCCCAGGGTCTCTGATCACCTGTGTGAACGTGCCTTAGTCCTGCTGCAGGAGGTATGAGGACTGCAGATGTGAACAGGGCAATAAACTGCAATGTTCCTAAAATGTGTAAAGGAGGCAAAACAGCGGCGGGAATCCCTCCATCACACACACGAAGATGCCTGAGAGAGTGCAGGGAGACAGAAGGACAGCTGATTGTCCTTCCAGTGCCAAACCACATGTGCCCATAAGTCCCTCCAGGCATGTTTGAGAATGTGAAATGCCTTGATGGAAGAGTGGAGTAACATCTCACAGAAATAGCTGCAAATCTGGTGCTGTCCATGAGGATGAGATGCTCTGTAAAGCTGCAGGTGCCACACCAGACATTCAGATGTTCATCAATCATCTGTGACATTTGTTCAGTTTATGTCTCAGTTGTTGAATCTTTTTGTTTGTACAAATATTTACATGTTAAGAAATTTGCTGGAAAAACAGTTGAAAGTGAAAAACTAAAAAAAAAGAAAAAAAAAAAGATGTTGCTTTGCAACAAAAAAATTGTGACAAATAACATCAAGTATGCATTTACTTGTTGGACTATAATGATAATAATTTAAGCAACATGTGAACTGTTTCTTAACACTGAATATTTTATTACCTTTTCGAAATAATCCATTAAACCGATGCGATTTGAGGAGCGTGTACTAATATTTTAAGTTCCATTCACTTGCGCGTTGTCTCAAGGACACGCCCACAATAGGAGGATATCATAAAAGAATTCGCATAAGCGCCACCCAGTGGAACAGAATATTTCAGGAACCGAATATATTGTAACACCTGTATACTTCAAACGAAATCGAAGAAAGAACTGATGTGACGTCATTTCGAACAAAATCAGGCCAAAAAGAAGTTCGTTTTGTGTTCTTTTTGGAAGTTCGAAACGACTTGCCAAAGCGAACTTTCAGGAAAAGTTCGTTCCAGCACCAAAACACCTTCGTACTACCATTGGTCAGTGACGATAACGTAACAGGTGTGCGCTGACGCTCCGCTTTCACTTGCGTGGCGCGTCGGTCCGTGTACAATCAGGATATCTTCCGTTCATTCATGTTTTGATTTGATATTGAAATCAGAAAAATGAGAAAACCACACCTTTTTTCGTTTTTCATTTTCAAAATGAAAACGAAAAAACAAAAAACTGTCTCGATTTTTCTTTTTTCGTTCTGGGGTTGGAAACAAATAAGCAGTTTGAAAATTCGATCTCTACATGTGGGCGGGAATGAAACGCCTCTTTCCGCTGATTGGTCAACCAGACGTCAAACCGTGTCGTCATCGGTTCAGCTCAACAGAATAAAAGTCCCTCGCTCTACAGCTGTACGAATTCTTAACGCGTTTATTCTACATTTTATCTCTTTCTCATGAAATATTTATTTACTTTGCAGCTGCACACAATTACGTCCATTCTACAATGTTGGCACAATGCCTGTTTTATTGAAGTGACCAACTATAAAAATCTAGCGAAGCTGCTCAACGCACTGGGCAGCGAATGTATAGGCACACATTGAATTAAAAAGTGCAAATCAGTAGCCGATGTAAATATGCAGCAGTCATAACTTTTGTTGTAGACAACACCCTGAGTTTTGGGATCTAGGATGAATTTGAAATATGACAGATATGAAAATATATTACATGTTATTAGTTCATCAAAGCGGTGCTATAGAGAGATGGACTTAAAATGCGAATTGGATGATTTGATGATGGAGGTGAACTCGTTTATGCCCATTTGAAATAGGCTTTCACACATTTAAAAAAAAAGTAAAATAAATAAATAAAGGGAAAAATGATAAAACAGTGTTAAAAATAACCATAATAGTGCTCTCTTAAGAAGATATCAATTATACTTTATCAATATTAGGCTATATATCAAAACCCTGAAATAACACTAACAATAATGAGATAAAGAGTATTTTATAGCCTATTTATTGTCATCTGTCTGTGTCAGAAATTAACTGTAATTGATTAAATTGATTAATTGATTTACAGGGGATTTTAGGATTTTTTTCCTAATCTTATTAGATATGTATGCTTTCTTTAATGTTAAGTTCTTAAATGTTGTCATTTAAATTACAATAATATGATGCTATAGGTTGTTACCAATTAAATCAGTATCAAACAAAGGCCTGCAGAGGTGTCAAAGAAGCAGCACCTGAAGTTGCTTTTAGATTTATGAGTTGTTAGATTGCTCAGAGAGGGCAGTATATGTGTACGAATTACAACTGCATAATGTAATGATATTAATGTTTTACACATCATTTTGAATAGAGAAAATTTTAAATGACAAAATGAAATGATAATTGGATTATGAAATTAATGTCGCCAGTAGGTGTCAGCAAGTCTTTGTGTTAATGATTCATTTATTTAAGCGATTCGTTCAAAACCCTGATTCATTCAAGAATATATCAATTGGAGCTCTATAATCTTTTGGGCCATTGAATCACTCGGTCAACTGATTTGTTCAAAGACTCTGATTCATTCAGGAATGAAACACTGTTCTGTGCGCTACGAGTCAGTCAGACAACGGTTCTGATCTGCATTGGAAGTTTAGTCGGCAGAGAAATTAAAACACCGGTTTGTGTGACATTCATTAATACTCAATATTAATGAAATAAACTCAGAATATTGCCTCAAACAAAAGTTATAGCTTTAAGAAAAGGAAAAAAATAGCATGTTGCACATATATTATGAAACAGAATGATAACTTAATATTTGACATTTGACATGTCCTACACTTCTCTATGAAAAAAACTCAAAATAGAATAGGCATAATAGATGTGCTGTGACTGTAAAATACACACAATATATATATATATATATATATATATATATATATATATATATATATATATATATATATATATATATATATATATATATATATTCATAGCCTATCTATCATTTCAGTTCCATCCCATGTTGTCTAAAACAAAAGACATTTCTACACTCAATGTATCAAAGTTGTAGGCTGGGGGTAGTTGTGTGCAGCTGCAAAGTAAATTAATATTTATGAGATAAACTAATATTTCACGTGATGAATTAATGTCTACACAGAATAAAGCCCTGACTCTGCATCAGAACGATTTGTGTCAACATTCACTAGTCTGGCTATTTGATGAGAAAGAGATAAAATGTAGAATAAACGCGTTAAGAATCAGTACAGCTGTAAAACGAGGTACTTTTATTCTGTTGAGCTGAACCGATGAACAACTGATGACGACATGGTTTGACGTCTGGTTGACCAATCAGCGGAAAGAGGCGTTTCATTCCCGCCCACATGTAGAGATCGAATATTCAAACTGCCTATTTGCTTCCAACCCCAGAACGAAAAAAGAAAAATCAAGCCAATTTTTTGTTTTTTCGTTTTCATTTTGAAAATGAAAAACGAAAAAAAGTGTGGTTTTCTCATTTTTCTGATTTCAATATCAAATCAAAACATGAATGAACGGAAGAGACCCTGATTGTGTACGTTTTGATAGTTTGTTTTCCAATTTGAAATGAAATACGCAGAAACGAGAAAACGGTCGTTTCCCGTTTTTTCGTTTGTTAAAAAAAACCGGAAAAACGAGATTTTGACTCGATTTTCTTTTTTTTGGGACACGGATAGAAAACAGAAACACGACTTCAAAACTCGTTTTCCACATGTGGGCGTCATTAAACGCCCCTTTCAGCCGATTGGTCAATCAAATCTGAGCCAGTGACGTCATCTTCAGTTCATTCAACAAAATAACAGTCCTCTGCCGCTATATTAGTAGATGTCATAAATCGGCTTTTTCTTCTGTGCAACCTAACGCGTATTTCACAGAAATATGTTTGCACAGATAAAAGTAGTTTAAAAAAAACTACAGTAAATTGAATTAAGTCTGTTTTTAAGCTGTCATTGTGTTTTTAAAATGTAAATTCCTCTACATCTGTTACCAAGCGCATGACATTGACATCCTTTGGGCTACTACCACCGATCAATAGGCTATAATGATAGACTATTCTCTATTATAGATCAGTGGCTACTGCACTCATTTTTTTTTTTTTTTTTTTTTTTTCTTATTTTAATGTTGTGTTTATATTTTATACATTTAAATTCAATCATTTAGCAGATGCATTCCTTGCAGTAAACTATGCAATCATATTAGAAAATAGGCTATCCACTAGGTGGCAACACCTAATAACGGTATCACCATCGGGGGGCTTTTTAGTTTCGCTTAGCTTATAAATGGCCATGCTGATTTTATCTCTTAAATTAAACACTTTTATGAACACAGTGAACATTATCATATGTCACAGTTTACTTGCTATCCTCACTTTTTCTGTCTTTCCTTCGCTTTTGAATGAATTAGCTATGGCCCTGGGCTGGGTTCCCCGAACTATCCCTTAGGAGGTTGCTTAAGGTATATCTTCTTAAGTGCCACGTTACCAGGTGCTGTCCATGGTGGCGGTGCTGAATTGGTTGATATCGATGGCTCGAGAATCGATAATTCACTCTATACAGTGCGTTATGTGAGAAATCAGTGTTCTTTATAAAAAATAAGCACTTCAGAAGTAGAAATTGCATTTATCAGGACTCATGATATGTTATAAAAGTAATCTAAATTGCAAACTAAATCTATATTGTAATTTATCTATATTCTGGGGGCGCGAAGCTCCCATCAGCGTGAGTTTAAGGCGACCTTTATTTAGAATAAAGTTTTAATTCCTTGGAGACGCGTCATGCAGCTGACAGACATGTAGGTATCGCGTTTATATCGTTTTTTTTTTTTTTTTTTTTTTTTTTATTCACAAACTTGTTAACTATATCATGAATTTACGATTGTAAAATATGTGGAAGTGAATGTGTTTTGTCACGCTATGAGTTTGCACGGCAGTTAGAGCTGTCGGATAGCCTATACGAAATCTTCCCCGAAATACATAAAAGTATGTGGCCGGTGAACTGGGAGAAGAATGGAGTAAACTTTATTGTTTCATAAACAATGTGTATCTGATATGAATAAAACATATCAAATATAAAAAAAGGGTTATTGTTGCAGCTTCCGTAGACATAAGTGTAATTTGAATTTAACAAACTATAAATGTCTTTTTTATGCAGTAGCCTACTTAATTCAAATGTGTATTTAAATGTCTGAAACCTAAAATAAAGCGCGATGAGGTTAAAAACACCGAATAGTTGTGATAAAGTTACATGACAAGCGCGGAGCGCGCGTCTGTCTCTGGATCAGCGCTAAAGCACATTTGAATTTAGCAGTGATTTTTTTTTTGCATTTTATTCTTTGCCATAATCCTAATCGAACACTGGGTGTATTACAGCTTCAGATTTATATTCGTATTGACTATAAACAGTGATAAGGTATAGCTAAGAGTGGTCCAGACCAACCTTACGAAAGTATGACTTACAGAAGGTATACTTAACTAAGAACGTTTCGGGAAACACGTATTAACGTTAAGGTACAGCTTGAGGTATAATTTAAGAACGACGTAGAGTTAAGAAGGTTTCGGGAAACCCAGCCTTGAACATTTTGCTTTCAATTTCGATTTAACGGCTATTGGCGATTCTGCGTCAATTGCTTTAGTGGACAACAGCAAAACAAAAACTCACCTCTTTTATCATCTTTATAATTATTTTATTTCGTAAATATCCGTGGCTTAAACAGCGGGAAAATTTACTGTATGCAGTTCATGTTTTGAAAAACTTAAACTAAACGAAAATTGTTGTTGCCTTGTCAATATAATTTCTGTTTTTCCCCCTGACTTTCAACTGATGCGATCATCGTTTCATTAACCGACAAGATTATATTAAATTAGAATTAAACGAAATTTGATAAATGTCTGTGAATTATAAAACAAAAACAAAAAAATCCAAGGGGGTTAGTTTTAGCCTACATGAACAAATAGCAGAAAAAACAACAGAACATCATTACCCACCTGCCGCGCTTCTGTGAACGAAAAAAAAAAAGGATTAAATTATATAAAAGGAATAAATAGCATATGTCTATGCGCGAAATTTATTTCACTTAAGTAATTAACATATTACCAAAATGAAAGGGGAAAAATGCGACAATATGAGTGTCGGTTCATTTTTGAGAAGTTCACAGAAAGGAAACCGAGACTGCAGAAAATTTCTTTATTTTACGAGCAATGTTTTGTTTTTATTGTGAGTGTACAAAAATAATAGGCATATTTAACCCTTCACAGATTCGAATGGTGTTACATTGACCATAAATGTCTGAGTATTTTAAGTTGTTTCCGCTTTTATACGAAAATTCAAGTGAACGCGTCGGCGCCTCACGCGCTCACACAACATCAGTTTTAGTAACTTGACATCACAGTCTGTTAATTTTCAAAATAACATACATTCAACCAAATTTAAAAAAAGTTATACTGCTCATTTTAAGTTGTCTGTGTAGGCTACAATAAAAGCGTTTAGTAAATAATAAATATAGTTTAGCCTCCAAATCGTGAATATTGAAACATTTGGATTTGTCAAATTAGAGAGGTAGGCCTAGTTATAACGCCGGTTTCTCTTTCAGTTCAGCTTTAAACTAATTCGTTTTGGCTTAACATTTATATATTATTTTTGTCATAACTAAAATAGCTATGTAGCTGTAATTTTGATCTTTAATGTTTGATCTTTACATATTCCCTCAATCTTTTAACCAAAGGGTTATTAACATTAGCCTATATTCAGCAGGCATTAGGCCATATAAAATAAATAAATAAATAAATAAATAAAGAGAGATGAGCTATTTTTCGTTTTTCAAAAGTTCTTACACTACGTATTTATTGTGATTTATTCTATTTATTCAAAATAGAATAAAATAAAAACTTCTTTTTTTTTTAATCTGCTCTTTTCATCCGCTCCTTTGTGTGGGTAGTGCAGTTTCACTATGCATTACAACAGTCTGTGTGCTGATTAACATTTCTGAAATAAATATTCTGTGAAATACGCGTTAGGTTGCACAGAAGAAAGCCGATTTATGACAGGTGTCGGTACACGTTCCGTTCCACCTGCACAATCCGTTTCACGCATGTGCGTAATTACGTAGTAGAAAATGTCACGGTTTCCCTACACTATCGGTAACACTTGACGGTAGGCCTAACGTTAGTTGTATTGTGTTTAACATTTAACAGCGGGTCTATTTTGATGCTTTTAAATGTAGCTTAAGCTATATATGCATTAAAATGTGTTTACGTGGTTGCCAATCCAAAATAATAAAGGAGTTGTGAGTCGATACATGAACATACACGATCAGTTTCCTTCATACTCTCCTTTGCGATTCATTGCTGGTATAAGGCTTAACTTACTTAACTTGCTGTGTTTTGGTCTGAGGTCAGTAGTATTGTCAAAGATGATTTGTCGTTTTTTTTATTTTTTTTTATTAAAAGCTGCTAATAGTTAACTTTTATGTTGAGTAATTTGTATTAGTATTGGTCTATATAGGCTAATATATATCTATATAATCTAAATGAGGAAAATAACCCCTTCAATGTTGTTTACAGAAGACAATAAGGAACATAATATGCATTTCTGCCAAGACTATCTGCACTTACTTGAAGAAAGAACTACAAACAAGTGTGGGGAAACGTTATAGAGTATCAAACTGACAATGGAAATGACTTGAATGACTTGCATGTGTGCACACAGAAGTTTTATTTAAGAGTGAAAATTCTCTCTCTCTCTTACACACACACACACACTCTCACACAGTCTCTCTCTTTTCTCTCGTTTTCTAAAGAGTCTACTAGCATGCGTAGAACGGATCGTGCAGGTGGAACGGATCGTGTACCGACAACATCTGATATAGCGGCAGAGGACTGTTATTTTGTAGAACGAACTGAAGACGACGTCACTGGCTCAGATTTGATTGACCAATCGGCTGAAAGGGGCGTGTAATGACCGCCCACATGTGGAAAACGAGTTTTGAAGTCGTGTTTCCGTTTTCTATCCGTGACCCGAAAAAACGAAAATCGAGTCAAAATCTCGTTTTTTCCGTTTTTTTTAACAAACGAAAAAACGGGAAACGACCGTTTTCTCGGTTCTGCGTATTTCCTTTCAAATTGGAAAACAAACTATCAAAACGTACACGGACCCGCGTCTCTGACTCATTTCGACTGTAGATTTTGTTGAGGTAAGATCTCCACGGGTGAAAACACAAACACACTGGATAGCTGTTTTATAGTACAAAATGAAGTCGTGCTTGTAAAAAAATGAGGCACTAACACAGTTTTTCATGTTTGATACCGTAAAGCTGCTTGATTTTAAGCAATCCATATAATAAAGTGCTATATGAAGACGTGACGTGACTGGAGTGCTACTTTGCAGAGCTCGTGGTAACATTCCCATGCTATTATAATCAGACGCTTTTCTTGTGCTTTCTATAATAAATGCTTACTGTTTTCTCATTTTTGTTGTGTTTATTTTGTTACTGAGAAGAAAGTGCACGGCACATATTTACTTATTCATCTAAACGTCACTCTTAGCAGTGTGGGCGGTGTCAGATAGTATATCGCTGGTCATGCATTTCGAAATTCGTTTAAACGAAGAACGAAAAAGAAGTTCGTTTGAAGTATACCGGAGCCTTTACAGGTGCTTGTGAAGGCACGTCTCCACAGGTAAATGTAGGCCACTCTCAATAAAACATAGAAGTACTTTTCGCTGTGTTTCTATGTGTCATAAGCAACTGAGTAAACTAACATGGTCTAGAGCAGGGGTGTAAAACTCATTTTAGGTTGATGGCCGGATTAAAAGTTAACAATGTGTGGCAGAATTACTTTTTTTTTTTAACCTTATAGTTGCATTAGCCTAATATTAACCATATAAACAACAAATTAATTTGCCAGAGAACTTGTACACTGCTCTTTAAAACTGCATTTGTTTTACAGCAAAAAGACCATTAGATTTATTTAAATAATGCTTTATTTAATATTTTTATTAGCACCATTTTTTAAGCAAATTGGCAGATTCTGGTACTGTTTGCAGATTTTTTTTTTTTTTTTTTAAAGCAAATGTATTTGTTGTTAATGTTTTCACAGGCCAAACTGGCCTTAAACAAAAATGTGTAGCCCTTTGATATTAGAGGCAAACTCTGCATTTTATCACAATCCCAACAAAGATGTTATGCACAAAAGCAGTTGTTTTTAAATTATTGTTATTTAAATGATTGTATAATTTCAAGATTAACAGCAAAAAACAGCATAGCCTGATTTTAGCTTTGTGAAATTATGCTTCATAAGACATCTGCACAATCAGCAGACGGACTGAATAAAAATGCAAATTCAATCTCTGACAGTAGGTGGCGCTTATGGAACAGCAGCGATCTAGCGTTTCCTTGGTTACTGCTATAGAGATTGCTAATGTGTCGTCATCATGACGTATTCCCGGTGGTGATTCCCAAAAGCATTTTGGGAATCCGCGGCACAAACATACACACGGCGCCAGACTTATTTGCATGGAGGGAAGAACGCAGTGTTCAAGATGCCGTCTGCCTGCTGTTTTATACAGTAACTAAGTCGCTGCTGCAGGCACAGGTATTTTTTTACAGATGGATGCAGGACCTGGAGATTGTAAGTGCCGCAGAAAACTGTCGTCAGTTCAAATGTATGCTAATGTTTCAAGCACCACACTCCTCACTCTCTCATCTATCTGCGTGCAGACAGAATTCAACAAACCAGCGTGTGTGTGTGTGAGATTTTGGTTGGGTGACAGTTGTAGGTTACAGTTTGACAAGTTTACATTTTGATAAAAGCACAATTTTGTGTTTTATTGTGTGTACACAAATATAAGTAAACACTTTGCAGTTTGAAAGATGTCCTGTATGAACAAAATGACGGAGTAGGCCTATGTTTTTGTTTCCACTGTTCGATCGCGCCTGCGCCTCTCTTTCTCTCTCTCTCTCTCACACACACACACGCTGGTTTGTTGAATTCTGACTGCACGCAGATAGATGAGAGAGAGCGAGGAGTGTGTGCTAAAAACATTAGCATACCTTTGAACGGAAGACCGTTTTCTGCCCCACTTTTACAATGTCCAGGTTCTGGACCCATCCATCTGTAAACCTGGGCCTGTTGCAGCGACTTGAAGTTACTGAAAACTTCGTGTGTGTATGCACTAACACTCATGTAGTTGTGTGTAAATATATATTTGTGTGTAAAATTTATATATATATATATATATTATATATATATATATATATATTTATATTTATAATTTATATTTATATATAATATATGGTGGCCATTTCCATAACACCAAAAGGGAGGACACTTTGCGGCATTTAGTGAGGCAAGAATAATTGCATAGGACTCTGATGTACTTGCGATTACAATGTACTCGTAATACAATTTTGTCCAGTATATCACTGCGGTCAAGCCAGCCGCCACCCAGAAATGAGCGGTCAATCTAGCCGCCCATATATTTCGCGGTCCGCGCATACACTTGGTATTACGGTAAGACTGTCTGTGAACCGATCTGAACGTGATTTCACATTCATTCATTCATTTATTCAGTCAGTCAGTCAGTCAATAAAAATAACTAAAAAAAAAAATATTTCACAGCTCAATTTCACCTGAAAATGATAGTGAACCTCAAAGCCTGACATTGTATGCTGCTGAATTCCAAAATTAAAGCCCTCCAACACTCATACGCTGTTTTGTCCATACATTGTGAAACTGAATACATTTCACAGACCTATTTTACCTCGTGTGGAGACACCTTAGGCTTGTTTGAGATGCGCCTGGCCTCGCCTGAAGTTCAGCCGAGAGTAGGCGGCTGCAGTGAGGGGAGGAGTGAAAAAAGTGCAGGCAAGACGGACAATTCTCCTTTCTCGTAGTGCATCAGACACCTGCGAGATTAAGGCGGATATCGCGGGATTCACACTTGTGCGCTGTGTTGCTGATAAACTGGATGTAATTTACATTCTGTTGCTTTTATAGGAAAATAAACATAATGAACAAGACACCCAAAGTACTTGATATTTATTTCCATTCGAAGGATGTGTGTATCAATCATTCTTATTTTAATTACAGACATGTTTTTATATATTTTTATAAATATGATAACAATCACATAACCCCCAGAGAGATCGCACTGTCAGAGACTTTTGGAATATTCACACATAATGTATACGCATAAAATCATGGTATTAGTGTTTCAAAATCAAACATTTTAAAAGAGATCAATACATCACGGTTGTTTAAACCAATAAGCTTTAAGCTGTGTCGTCATCAAGTCGTTTCCCATCGTGCTTTTGGTCAGCGCAGTCGGTGGAGAGCAACTGCGCTCGACTACAGAATCCGACACGTCCGCCTCGCCCTCGCGAGAGGTTTTTGACACACGTCAGCATGACATCAGAGCAAGGCGGACCACCCTCGGACACATTTCTAACCGGCATGCATCTCGCGGTGATCACCGGTGATCGGTTCTGCGCAGAATTTGCTCATCTCAAACAAGCCTCTTATCACAGTGTTAACGGCACCGTTTCAGCAGGATATTCTGATGTTGGATTCCAAAATAAGAGCCCCCCCCCCCCCCCAAAAAAACTCATGTTTGTGCTGTTTTGTTCATATTTTCAGAAATTCATAAAAAATTAAATCCTAGTTTCCACAGACTAATTTCACCTCAGCTGGAGAGGACACATTCTCACAGTGTCAACTGCACAGTTTCAAGACTTTCTGATGTTGCATTCCAAAATAAGAGCCCCTCAAAACTCATGTTTCTGCTGTTTTGCTCATATTTTCAGACATTCATAAAAAATAAAATCCTAGTTTCCACAGACTAATTTCACCTCAGCTGGAGAGGACACCTTGTCACAGTGTCAACTGCACCGTTTCAGGACATTCTGCTGTTGCATTCCAAAATAAGAGCCCCTCAAAACTCATGTTTCTGCTGTTTTGCTCATATTTTCAGAAAATCATAAAAAATTAAATCCTAGTTTCCACAGACTAATTTCACCTCAGCTGGAGAGGACACATTCTCACAGTGTCAACTGCACAGTTTCAAGACTTTCTGATGTTGCATTCCAAAATAAGAGCCCCTCAAAACTCATGTTTCTGCTGTTTTGCTCAAATTTTCAGAAATTCATAAAAAATAAAATCCTAGTTTCCACAGACTAATTTCACCTCAGCTGGAGAGGACACCTTGTCACAGTGTCAACTGCACCGTTTCAGGACATTCTGATGTTGCATTCCAAAATAAGAGCCCCTCAAAACTCATGTTTCTGCTGTTTTGCTCATATTTTCAGAAATTCATAAAAAATAAAATCCTAGTTTCCACAGACCAATTTCACCTCAGGTGGAGAGGACACATTCTCACAGTGTCAACTGCACCGTTTCAGGACATTCTGGTGTTGAATTCCAAAATAAGAGCCCCTCAAATCTCATGTTTCTGCTGTTTTGCTCATATTTCCAGAAATTCATAAAAAATAAAATCCTAGTTTCCACAGACTAATTTCACCTCAGCTGGAGAGGACACATTCTCACAGTGTCAACTGCACCGTTTCAAGGCATTCCGATGTTGCATTCCAAAATAAGAGCCCCCCCAAAACTCATGTTTCTGCTGTTTTGCTCATATTTTCAGAAATTCATAAAAAATAAAATCCTAGTTTCCACAGACTAATTTCACCTCAGCTGGAGAGGACACCTTGTCACAGTGTCAACTGCACCGTTTCAGGACATTCTGATGTTGCATTCCAAAATAAGAGCCCCTCAAAACTCATGTTTCTGCTGTTTTGCTCATATTTTCATATTTTCAGAAATTCATAAAAAATAAAATCCTAGTTTCCACAGACCAATTTCACCTCAGGTGGAGAGGACACATTCTCACAGTGTCAACTGCACCGTTTTAGGACATTCTGATGTTGTATTCCAAAATAAGAGCCCCCCAAACTTCATATCTATGCACTGTTTTGTCTATACATTCAGAAAATCATAAAAATAAAAGTCTTAGTTTTCACAGACCAATTTCACCTCAGATGGACAGTACACCTTCTCATAGTGTCAACTACACCGTTTCAGGACATTCTGATGTTGTATTCCAAAATAAGAGCCCCCCCAAAACTCATGTTTCGGCTGTTTTGTCTATACATTCAGAAAATCATAAAAATAAAAGTTCTAGTTTCCACAAATCAATTGCACCTCAGCTGGAGAGTACACCTTCTCACAGTTTCAGCTACACTGTTTCAGGACATTCTGATGTTGTATTCCAAAATAGGAGCCCCCCAAAATCTCATATATACACTTTGTCTATACATTCAGAAAATCATTTAAAAGAAAAGTCCTAGTTTCCACAGAACAATTTAATGTCAGATGGGGTGTACACCTTATCACAGTGTCAAATACACCGTTACAGTACATTCTTACGTTGTATTCCAAACTGTGTATGAAGTTTGGGGGGCTCTAATTTTGGAATACAACATCAGAATGTCCTGAAATGATATAGGTGACACCATGAGAAGGTGTATTCTCCATCTTAGGTGAATTTGTTTTGTGGGAACTAGGACTTTTCTTTTTATGATTTTCTGAATGTATAGACAAAATAGCACATAGATATGAAGTTTGGGGGGCTTTTATTTTAGAATACAACATCAGAATGTCCTAAAACGGTGTAGTTGACACTATGAGCAGGTGTACTGTGCATCTGAGGTGAATTTGGTTTGTGGAAACTAGAAATTTTATTTTTATGATTTTCTAAATGTATAGTCAAAACAGCTGACATGAGTTTTGGGGGGGCTCTTATTTTGGAATACAACATCAGAATGTCCTGAAACAGTGTAGTTGACACTATGAGAAGGTGTACTGTCTATCTGAGGTGAAATTAGTCTGTGGAAACTAAGACTTTTATTTTTATGATTTTCTGAATGTATAGACAAAACAGCGCATGGATATGAAGTTTGGGGGGCTCTTATTTTAGAATACAACATCAGAATGTCTTGAAACTGTGTAGTTGACACCGTGACAAGGTGTACTGTCCATCTGAGGTGAAATTGGTTTGTGGAAACTAGGATTTTTATTTGTATGATTTTCTGAATGTATAGACAAAACATGGCATATATATGAAGTTTGGGGGGGCTCTTATTTTGGAATACAACATCAGAATGTCCTGAAACTGTGTAGGTGACACAGTGACAAGGTGTACTATCCACCTGAGGTGAATTTGGTTTGTGGAAACTAGGACTTTTATTTTTATGATTTTCTGAATGTATAGACAAAACAGCGCATAGATATGAAGTTTGGGGGGCTTTTATTTTGGGACACAACATCAGAATGTCCTGAAACGATGTAGGTGACACTATGAGAAGGTGTATTCTCCATCTTAGGTGAATTTGTTTTGTGGAAACTAGGATTTTATTTTTTATGAATTTCTGAAAATATGAGCAAAACAGCAGAAACATGAGTTTTGAGGGGCTCTTATTTTGGAATGCACCATCAGAATGTCTTGAAACGGTGCAGTTGACACTGTGACAAGGTGAACTGTCCATCTGAGGTGAAATTATTCTGTGGAAACTAGGATTTTATTTTTTATGAATTTCTGAAAATATGAGCAAAACAGCAGAAACATGAGTATTGGGGGGCTCTTATTTTGGAATGCCACATCAGAATGTCCTGAAACGGTGCAGTTGACACTGTGAGAAGGAGTCCTCTCCAGCTGAGGTTAAATTGGTCTGTGGAAACTAGGATTTTATTTTTTATGAATTTCTGAAAATTTGAGCAAAACAGCAGAAACATGAGTTTTGGGGGGGAGGGGCTCTTATTTTGGAATGCAACATCGGAATGCCTTGAAAAGGTGCAGTTGACACTGTGAGAATGTGTCCTCTCCAGCTGAGGTGAAATTAGTCTGTGGAAACTAGGATTTTATTTTTTATGAATTTCTGAAAATATGAGCAAAACAGCAGAAACATGAGTTTTGGGGGGCTCTTATTTTGGAATCCAACATCAGAATATCCTGCTGAAACGGTGCCGTTAACACTGTGATAAGGTGTCCTCTCCACACGAGGTAAAATAGGTCTGTGAAATGTATTCAGTTTCACAATGTATGGACAAAACAGCGTATGAGTGTTGGAGGGCTTTAATTTTGGAATTCAGCAGCATACAATGTCAG
Source organism: Chanodichthys erythropterus (assembly GCF_024489055.1). Lineage (NCBI taxonomy): Eukaryota > Metazoa > Chordata > Actinopteri > Cypriniformes > Xenocyprididae > Chanodichthys > Chanodichthys erythropterus. The sequence continues at coordinate 36,565,594 of NC_090233.1, read as the reverse complement.
GCTTTGAGGTTTACTATCATTTTCAGGTGAAATTGAGCTGTGAAATATTTTTTTTTTAGTTATTTTTATTGACTGACTGACTGACTGAATAAATGAATGAATGTGAAATCACGTTCAGATCGGTTCACAGACAGTCTTACCGTAATACCAAGTGTATGCGCGGACCGCGAAATATAGGGGCGGCTAGATTGACCGCTCATTTCTGGGTGGCGGCTGGCTCGACCGCAGTATTATACTGATGGTATCATGATACAGTGATTCTGAAAAAGAATTCATTGCCGGACAATTTGATGTAGACCTATGTGTAGGCCTAACAGAAGAGGCAAAAAGTGTTCACAGTATTTGTATTTATTCAAGACATTGTGATGTCTGTTTCAAAAAAGTCTTGCAAAGTGCACAGTGCCTGAAATCATACAATTTCTGGACTTCTGGAAATAACAGAAATACATATACAAAACGTGATGATATGACGTAGCCAGCCGGCTTGTTTACGTTTTTAACCAATGATATATCAGATATTTATTTGACACCGCTTTCAGACAATCGTTTGTTTGACCAGATCTTACGGCATTAAACGCTATGCTGCAGCGTCCTAATAAAGATTCTAGAGCGGGTGTTTTAGGCTGATTCAGCGCAACTCCAAAAGGAGGACAAGTGTTTATGAGGGGGCTTAAAATCTCTCTCTCTCTCTCTCTCTCTCTCTAATATATATATATATATATATATATATATATATATATATATATATATATATATATATATATATATATATATATATATATATGGGTGCTGGAAGTTAGGCAACAGTTTGACGTCCCTTGACCAGTCGCGCTGCTCTTAAGGATCCAGTCCTTTGATTTCCTTTATTTGCTCGTCATATCTCGTCTTTGCATTAGGATTTAGTTTTAGGCAGTATGGTCCGACAATGTTTCTTTAGCCCGCTACATTTTGTAGGATTATATTCTGTTTATCACGCTAATTTTTAATTATTTTCATGCCAAAACATTAGCCTGCAATGCCAGCCCATGTAAACTGGCCAAACATACCCATAATTCTTTGCGTTTTGATGACGTTGCCACCCAGTTGGTCACATGTCTTAGCGATCTCTATACAAAAAGCAGTGCTGCTTGGCTACTACTTTATGTGGAGATAAGAGGAAATTGCATCAAAAATTCTGAAGACAGTCCCCTTCAGAGATACATTCATATCTAATTCAATATTTATATTATTCTTTCTATATTTTGCGAACAGTGAACTTGTGCATGGTGCAGTATTTTCTCTGCTGGCGCATGTTCTCCTCTTTGTTTCCGTTTTCAGCATGTATCTGTGTTAACATCCTGTTTACAGACTTCATAAATATTTCCATAAATTAAATTTTGAAGTTATTACAAAGCAGTTTGTTTGCAAGCCCGGAATAAAGATTGACCAAAATAAATCTAAAAACGTTGGGCTAATGCATCTCTTTTTTTTTTTTTTTTTAAGTTCAAATCACCCCAGATTGGACAGCTTTGCGGGCCGCATGTTTGACACCCCTGGTCTAGAGAGAACGTTTATTAGCTAAACCCACTCAGCGTATAGCGTTATAACTGCAATGGCTACATTTTTTACGTGACGCACCACCAAGCATACCCGGTTGAAAAAGTCACTGCTCGCCACTATATATATAAACATTTAGATAGCTACAACAGGGTCATTTAGAAAAAGGGGTGTTGCCCCAAAAAGTGTACCCAAAATATATATTTTTTTTAACTTAAGTTTTTAATATGAACTTGTAACATTTGCCGCGTTGTTCCACAATGACAGGCAAAAACAATTTTCCAGATGTAGATGTGCCAAGCTGAAGCAGCTCACAGGGACTGTGCTGGGATGTGTGATTGGCTCATGGCTCATAGTGACGATCAGGTCAGTCCACTATCCACTGCATTGCAGACAGGAAATAGGGGCTTAAATCTCATTCAGCTAGCAATATGGGAAGCCGATGGAAAAAAGAAGCAGCTGAGTGGGGAAAAAAACCCTCACAGGGGATGAGAATAAACTGTTTGGGCTGTTGAATAAATGCAAAAACCTAGACTTCCATCATTATTTCTTCTCTGAACACCCTCCTGTGTTTTTATTCAAGCAATTCATCTGGCAATGCCGAGAAAGAGGATTATAGCAGATACTTTCAGGATCATTGCATTGTGAGGATTCACAAAATAAACTTCAGAAATCAAAATGAATTGACCTGCTATCTAACATGGACAAATGGGCAGTTAAATGAATGCAATTGATGGCATCAAAAACTACATATTTCATGATCATATAAAAAGCAAAATACACACAGAATACACCTCAGAATTGCCATGCTCATTCAAATTAAGTGACTGATGCCAGGAAACCGTAATACTTTTGAAAGCATTGCTTTTAGCAGGAGAAAAATTACTATTATTAAAATTGAAATATGGCTGTGAAAACCAAAGATATTATATCGATTTATATTATGGGTGTGAATAAATTAAATATTTTTAACTAATCATAAATATATTTAGACACTAAATCCCAAATTAATTCAACTGAAAAAGAAAGTATATATAAAATATAATTTGTATGGCATTTTTCAATGCTATTACTGCCAATACAAATACTTATGTGGATTTTATGTATTTGTTTTTCAAATTTTGATACAAGTAATTTAAATCATATAACACAAAGACTAGTTAAAACCTTTAGTATCGATACTCTTAAGTGAGGACTGATCTTCTCTACATAGCATCAATATCGCAAGTATCGATTAGTTTTATCACTCTTATACCAGTGTGGCTTAATCTTGCATGCTATCCAAACACAAAGCTCATTGCATAGAACAGAAGTGTTATTCACAGGAATACTTTTAACCATATTATCTCATTGAAAACTGACAAGCAAGATGCTATTATTGAAATGGAAAGCAAAGAGCAAATGCTTTGCTCTGCTGTTGCTGACTTAAGGATATGAGGAATAAAGGATTGCATTCATTTGCTGATTTCCTGTAAGCAGAAAAGGTCAAAACTGAGGTTAGCACGATGTATTGTTGTTGCTTCCTACACAGAGACAAATAACACACAACTCTCTCTCTCTCTCATAAGACTGAGGCACAATAAACTCACGAGCATTGTTATGCAGAGTGGGAGGAAACCTATCCAAAAAATTACAGATACAATTAGCTGACTAGAGGCTAAAACGCAAAGATCTGCACTCAGCTAAAATCCATTGAACAGTGGAGTCACACAAATATGCACACTTTAGGCAAGCTCTATTTTAGGAGCACAGAACATGGTTTATAGTCGGTACACACACAAACAAAACCCAACACAAATGTTCTTAGCAGATTTATCACCATAGTAAGCAGAGACATCATAGCAACCTTTCATCCAAAGGTCACATCTGCATGCTTACTGCTCACAAACTCACCAACATTTCAACTTGTGTTGCAATATAAATAGGCAAGTATATATATACTTGTGCACTGGGTTCTGTAATGCAGTGTGTGGGGTACAAAGGCAAAATAAAACTGTCAACAACCAGCAATGCCTTTGGTACCAGATCAAGCCCTCGACCTCTAATCCACATCCAATGTAAAATATTTTTACATTTGAAGGTCACATTTTATTTTATTTTATTTTTTACCATTTTTATATTTTTTTAATTTTTATATTAGATTTTTATTTTATATTGTTTGTTTTTATTCGTTTTTTTATAATATGTTTAATATATAATTATGTTTTTTACACAAATGATGATTATCATTATTTTCACCATGGTCAACAATAATGCCCCAATTAAAGTTTTATGAAAATACCAAAGAGACAACAGTGTCAATAAAAGGCCCTTAAAAAGAAGAATGTGTGAAGAAAAAGAAGGTTAAAGGTGCCCTAGAATCAAAAATTTAATTTACCTTGGCATAATTGAATAACAAGAGTTCAGTACATGGAAATGACATACTGTCTCAAACACCATTGTTTCCTTCTTTTTGTGTAAATCTCATTTGTTTAAAAGACCTCCGAAAAACAGGCGAATCTGTTACGTAACAGTTGGGATCATTAATATGTACGCCCCCAATATTTGCATGTGCCAGCCCATGTTCAAGGCATTACACAAGGGCAGGACGTATGGATGTGCACAGCTGAATCATCAGACTAGGTAAGCAAGCAAGAACAATAACGAAAAATGGCAGATGGAGCGATAATAACTGACATGATCCATGATTACATGTGTAAGACTAATGCCGGACTGTCTGGACTGTGAAAGGGCTACTCGTTGAGAAAACAAAGGAAATTAACATTCAAACTTTCTCTTGCAAAATTAGCATCCCCATTTGAGTCGATCACACCTCAGCAATGCCTTAATCTACATCTCCCTTCCTTCATGCCCTCTTCTCTCTACATGCAAAGATGACCTGAAATTCACCCAAAATCTATATGGTTTAATGTGAACAGTTATCTTACAACATTATACATGTTTGATATCATTTGAAATGTCTCAGTGCGACTGGTACAAAGGTCTCATTCCCACAGAAGTAAACCAGAAGGTAATAAAGGTTTAAAGGTTTTAGAGATATTTTGCTCTCTGTAATGGGTGTGTCCACCTTCACAGGGTCTTTCATGCAAATTATAGTTAAAGTTGTTATATAGTTATTTTATTAACTATATGGGGCCAGATAAATTACTACGGAGGGGCGACATTACCTCATAGTACTGGTCATAACCCCTGATTATTGTCAGAGCTTTAACTTTGTTAAAGTTGTTATATAGGCGATTGTATGGGGCTACATGGGTACCTTTTAACAATAGCAAGCATTGGCAGCGTTGTTAATTTGCTTTAGCCATAACCTCTGGTTATTGATCAGACTGGCGAGTTTGTGATCGTGAGCCCGCATAACAGCTGGTGCGAGGACCCTGTGCGACTCTGAGAACTGAATGAACGAGTACAATAAGAGTAAAGAGTTAAATAGAATAATCATATGTCTAGATAAATTATTGTATAAATCGTCAATTATCAATTGGCATTCAAACCTAAATTCCTAACCTAAAAACCTAAATAAAGTCATAATAAAATGGTGTCAGATAAACGTTTAATTGGAATTAAACTATTTTGCCACACTGAAAAGACCGAACACGCAAGAAACCTTCCCCGCCCAGTGGGAAACCACCGTTGGGCTGATTGGGCGGGCCTTACACATTATATTTTTAGTGATATTTGTAAACTGTCTTTCTAAATGTTTCGTTAGCATGTTGTTAATGTACTGTTAAATGTGGTTAAAGTTACCATCATTTCTTACTGTATTCACGGAGACAAGAGAGCCGTCGCTATTTTCATTTTTAAACACTTGCAGTCTGTATAATGATCAGGGATCGTGCGATTTAAATTGGCCGTGCGCTGAATCGGCTCATGATACCCCAAAATAGGCAGTAAAAAAAATTAAATTAAAAAAAATCTATGGGGTATTTTGAGCTGAAACTTCACAGACACATTCAGGGGACACCTTAGACTTATATTACATCTTGTAAAATCTGGTTCTAGGGCACCTTTAATTTCAGTTGTGAACATAATATCAAGCTGTAATTTTGTCAAAATGATACAAAAATCATGATACAAAAAAAAAAAGCAAAACAAAACAAAATCAACCACGTTATTCCAAAATTTTTTAAAAGGTCATTTCCACCACAGAATGATATCACACACAATACACAATACAGCATGTGGTGGAAATGACACTGTGGTCAATGAAAATAAATAAATATTCCATGTATTGTTGGTTGTTGGCTGTGTTGTTAGTAGACACATAAAATAAACTAGTGAGAAATGTGTTTTTTCTAAGAGAGTTTAAAATGTGCCCATAGATGAAGTACCACTCTACTGGCGTCTCTCTTTCAGAGAGACTGAAGAGAGTAAATCTAGAATGTCCTCCAGTGACAGATCTGAGAAGGACACAGACAATCACTCTGGCACCAGACTGAAAGGTAAGACCAAAGGTGACTGAGAGAGTGTGTATTTTCAGCTTTATTTCTCTGTGTCCTTTGAGCTGCTCTGATTCATTCTTATCATTGTTTTCAGACACACAGCTTCACTATACAAACATACAAACCTTCAGCAAACTCCAAGGCAGGCACAAATACACAGATTGGCAGACTCTGTACACTCAGCCGTTAACATTAACACAGCTGCCCCTTCATTCCCTAATGGGAATCCACAGTAGCAAGAGCCTTGTTTGTTTAAACACTTATTCATTCATTCATTCATTCATTCATTCATTCATTCATTCATTCATTCATTTGCTTGCAGTTTACATAATTGATCTTAGCCATTGCTCTCTTACTTGATTAGCATCACAGAGGAAATATTTATTGTTCAAAGGTTGTTCTTTCTAAATCAAAAGACCCAATTCTCAGTATCAACTTTGTCTCATTTTCCAAAAATGACTAAAAAATACACACAATTGAGAGAATTGTTGACATACAGTAAGAATATAGAGCGATAAAATGATTGTGGATTGCACAGCGCAGATAATTTTTTGTACACTGTAAAAACAATTTTTTTTTACAGAAAACAACTATAAATTTGGACCCTGTCCCGGGCCCTCTCGGCTTGATGATTAGTACCTCAGGCCGGCCGTGTCCAATGGCCACCGGCTGGCGCGGTGAACCGCGTCTCCCGTCCCGGGCCTATAAATTCTCGTCAGGACTGACAGAGAATGCTTACAGAGCCTGTGGACAAGTTGGCCCTTTTGCAGGTTTACCAGGCAAAAGGGCTTGGACTTTCCCGTGTCCCCAGTCGGCCTTTTCGGCGACGCGGTGGAGAGCTTCGCCCAACAGTTCTCCACCGCACAGAAGCAGTCTGTGCCTCCAGGATTGGTTTGCAGCAATCAACCTGAAGGACGTGTAATTTCATGTCTCGATTCTGCCTCGCCACAGACCCTTCCTACGGTTTGCGTTCGAGGGTCGAGCATATCAGTACAAAGTCCTACCCTTCGGGCTGGCCCTGTCACCCCACGTCTTCACGAAGGTTGCGGAGGCGGCCATTGTTCCCCTCAAGAAGGCGTTTGTATTCTCAACTATCTCGACGGATGGTTGATCCTGGCCAGCTCGCGAGATCAGTTGTGCGAACACAGGGACATGGTTCTAGCTCACCTCAGCTGGTTGGGTCTTCGGGTCAACTGGGACAAGAGCAAACTCACCCCCAAGCAGAGGATCTCTTAACTCAGTCTCGCGCTAGACTCGGTCGCCCGGACTGCGCGCCTCACCGAGGAGCGCGTCCAGTCGGTGTTGACCTGCCTGAGTACGCTCAAGCGCAGGACAGCGGCCCCACTGAAACTCTTTCAGAGGCTCCTGGGGCATTTGGCATCTGCAGCCGCGGTCACGCCACTCGGATTGCTCCATATGAGGCTGCTTCAACACTGGCTCCGTGGCCGGGTCCGAGATGGGCGTGGCAGCGCGGTACGCTCCGTGTTCCTGTGACACCGAGCTGCCATCGCACCCTCATCCGGTGGTCGGACCCCTCGTTCCTGCGGGCAGGAGTGCCCCTGGAACAGGTGTCCAGGCACGCTGTGGTCTCCACAGATGCCTCTGCCACCGGATGGGGGGCCACGTACAACGGGCATGCAGTGTCGGGTCTGTGGACGGGGCCTCAACTGCATTGGCATATCAATTGCCTGGAGTTGCTAGCAGTACGTCTTGCACTGGGCCGCTTCAAGGAGCTGCTGTCAGACAAGCACGTACTGGTCCACTCGGACAGCACTGTGGCCGTTGCGTACATCAACCATCAAGGTGGTCTATGCTCCCGTCGCATGTCACAACTCGCCTGCCATCTCTTGTTATGGAGTCAGAAGCATCTGAGGTCGCTTTGTGCCATTCATGTCCCAGGTGTGCTCAACCGTGCAGCCTACAAGCTCTCACGGCAGCCTCCACTTGCGGGCGAGTGGCGGCTCCATCCCCAGGTGGTCCAGCTGATCTGGCAGCACTTCGGCGAGGCCCAGGTAGACCTGTTTGCCTCCCCAGAAACTGCCCACTGCCAGTGGTTCTATTCCCTGATCGTACGGCGAACGTGACCAACTGAAAGGGAACGTCTCAGTTACGTATGTAACCCTCGTTCCCTGAAGGAGGGAACGGAGACGTACGTCCCGTCGCCACAGTTTCTGTACCCTCACTGCTGCGCGGACACCAGTTGTCTCCTCAGCCAAAAAACAGAGTGCGATTGCAGCTGCTTCCTATTTATATACACCTGTCGGAGGCGGTGCCATTATGCAAATATCGCACGCCAATTCCATTGGCTTGTTTTAGTTCACTCAAAGCTGATAGGGCTCTCTAGCGATATCCCAATTCGTCGGTCACTTCTGACGTACATCTCCGTTCCCTCCTTCAGGGAACGAGGGTTACATACGTAACCGAGACGTTGTAAGTTGTAGGCTACAGGCACCAATATGCCATTCATAATACATGAAACGTTGTCACCATATTTTTTTACTGTGAATTTCTGGCAACCAGCGGCCTTTTTTTTGTACCATAACAGGATATATTTACAGTGTAGAAGGAATATGATGATACTCGTTGACCGGGAAGCTGATTGGTTGATGGACCTTTTTTGCATACAAAATACAAAAGAATAACAGTTGAGATATTAGGCCTACAACAATATCACAGGATCAGCTCTTGAGCTTAAACTGGACAACTGTGAAAGTAGTTACAGTTGCAATTTCACTGGAAACCACAGCAAATGCTGAAAACTGCCTGTGTGTGTGTGTGTGTGTGTGTATGTGAGTGTGTGTAAGGGAAAAAAAGGACATGTGTCTTCATTTCGCTTTATGCCTGATTTCCTCTTCCACTGGATGTGAATCCTCCCCTGCAGCGACACTGAGTGTGATATAGCGCACCTGCGCTCTCCTACGCCAGAAAAGAAAAAGAGAAGGCCGCTTTGGCTGGAGTTCATTTGCAAAGATATCCCACAGATCAGCTAGGGGTCAGCCAGAGGTCACAGAAAGGTCAGCCAAGACCTAGGGCAGCTCTCCAAAGACCTGCGCTCCTCCCAGAGATCCTCTCTCATTGCATTAGGTCCTGTCAGGTCACAAAGATATCACTTCCCAATGCCACACAGATCCAAAGCCTATACACTCTCTGATATAGACACTCATGTATTGGAGCCTTTCCAGTCCCTAAATAACTAACATGCTTCTGTTGTAGATACACACATCCAAATGTCCCTGTCCTCTGCTTGCACACAATATTTGAGCCAAGCTAACAGCAGTGTGGCACATCTCTCCCACTGAGGCACTGCTCCATCGCAGGCTGCAGCGTATTGATCTGCTGCTAGCTATAAATGAGCCGCTGTGGTGGCATTCAGCCTGCTTTTGCACTGAGCAAGGGTATTGATCTGCCATCTGAACTGCAGTCTCAACTGACTTCTATTAGTGCTTCCGCTTTTCAGTTACATAGTGCGCAGACACAGGAAATACAATTGATTCAGAGGAAGCAATCACTCTTTATTCATACAACCCCCAGCCCACATTGCAATGTGACAAATAATATGCACATTCAAATCTTTTGCTAAACTTGTGAATTATCAACAGCGTTTGCACTTTTACAGTTTTTTTTTTTAATTTTTTAAATGAGGTTACTTTAGGTCACATCAGGCCATTGTTACATTATAAAAATAACTTAGATAGTTCTATGCCAATTTAAAAAGAAAAAAAGGAAATCTGAAATGTTTTTTACAAATACTTAAAATATAAATGGGTTTTTAAAAGTAATAAAAATATAGCAATCAAATATAATATTATATAATTAGAAATAATATTATATAACTATATAAAATTATATAAAGTATATAAATAATAAAAGTTACTGCCTTTGAACGGCGTGTTTGTGCCAAATGAATGACTGACATCAGTAGTTAATTAAGCTGGGGTGACATCTTGTGGTGAAACGGCAGTACTACAGGTCATAATATGGAACTGTCCAATACAATGAAAAAGAATCGGAAACTGACAACGTAAAGCCTTTTATTTTGATAAGACCACTTGCATATGAAACTGCCAGTCATTACATAAAATGGCATTTTAAATATATAAAAAGTGTTTATCTTTATAGTCTGTCAATGATGACACAATAGAGAACAACTGTTTGAATATGAATGATTATTCTTCTGTGGTATCTACATTTTGAGATAAAAAAGATGACATATGACAATAATACATACATTAAACAATAACAGCAGTGCTATGGTTTGGTACAACTGATTAAGACAGATTTCACAGATTATTACTAATTATTACTGATTACTATGACAACTGTATTGTGTTGTACTGTCTTGTCAATTCTTCAGTGGACACTATCTCTGATTTATAAATCACTAGTTTGAACATTGCGCATTTTAAACAATTTTATTTCTAAATATGGCTCTCATTTTAGTGTCATGGACATTGATATAAACTTTGGCTTACTAAAAAAAAATAAATAAAAAAAAATCAGTTCTTCCAAAAGGTACTGTTTACTTTAAATTACAAAATAGTGAATACTAAAATTAAAAATAGTAAACATGATTTTTTCTTTATCTATATCAGAATGCATAGGCCTTAAAGGTGTCATCAAAAAGCGCATATTAAAAAGGGCGCACACATTTTTACTTACAACCTTTCCTTTTTTTCACATTTTATCCGTAAACTTGGGCAAAGATGTTTTTACTACTCAACCATCTATGTCTGTTTTAGAATATGTGCCACAGTTCAAGTAACAAAGTAGAGGGCAAAACCTGCATGCGTCATAAAAAGCTGTAAATAAGTTCAGCTCAGTTCATTTAACCTCTGTTAACACAAAGGCATCTGAAAAGCTCTTTCTGATCTGTGCTAAAGCCTATGAGAGTGAATGTTTTTGTACCACAATAAATTGATGCTGACATGGAATTAAAGAGTTTCATGGAAACATTTTGTGCAGGAGTTTGTTAAGTGCAGTTTTGAATTTTGAAATGAAGTTTTGTAAAATCAAGTATGTTGAGCCTAATATTCTAAACATCATTTCAAGGTTTCATCAGCCCTACAAATCAGTCTATCCAAATATATAATACAACAAGGCGAATGGAGAAAACCAACTAAAATCTTGCCATTTATCTCTCACTAGAATGTCATATTTTACATTTCTTTACTTGAAGAAAAATGTGCATAAAATTACTAAAGTCTGCCTTTTTTTTTTTTTAACATTACAAATCTGTCAAATAATCAAATAAATAGCTGTAAAAAAGTAATTCAATAATTAAAAAAAAAAAGATCAATATCAATGCTATTTTGTAAATCTGGGACCATTTTGATGTTTGTACTTTTCAGCATTCATTTTAAATGCAATAAACACAATATAAATATAAGTAAAAACATAATAAAATGAGTTTTTTTTTTTTTTACAGTTTAAACAGAACTACCTTGCACCTCTAATGAGTAAACATATTAAGAACACACAGACACAGGTGTCTAAGTAGCAGTAAACAGCGCAATGGACTCAGAAGATGGTTTCTCTGAAAGAGGCTCCAAATCTACAGTTGGAGTTATGGACTTTTTCAACCTCTGCAACAGAGATAGAGACAGGCACTAGGTTCATTCTGACATGGCGAAACAAAACAAATATTGATATAGGGAGTGTTTGTACACTGCACATACCTGCAGCAGAGACCCTTCGGTGGTCCAAAGCTCATGTAGAGCTCCAAGTGGAATCCAGATGATGGAGGCAAGAGAGATGAACCAGCCGACCACCTCTGCCCAGAGCGGGTAGGTGTAAGACTTGCCATATCGAGCTGGAGTATACTGAAAAATACTGGAGATCAGAATACCCTGCAGAGAGAGACAGGAAAGAGATCATTATTATTAAATACAAAAATAATTTACTCAAGTTGTTCTAAACCTGTATGAGTGTTTTTGTTCTGTTGAACACAAAAGGAGATATTTTGAAGAATGTGGTTATCCAAACAGTTTATAGTCCCCATTGACTTCCATAGTATTTTTTTTTTTTTTTCATACACGGAAGTCAAAAATGGGCATCAGCAACTGTTTGGTCGGACATTCTTCAAAATGTCTTTTTGTGTTCAAAACTTACAAAGCTCTATATGGTTTAGCTTCTCAGTACTTGAGCGAGCTCCTATTGCATTATAGTCTCAAACGGTCTCAAAATTCTGTCCAGTTGATAAAACACAGAATATCAAAATTGACTGTGGGCACGGTAGATCCTTTTCCTGTTCATCTACAAATCTTTTTAACGTAGCATTTACATAACACACTATCACATTTCTATAATTCAAAAGTTAAAGATTAGGCTGCATAAATTAGGTCAACTGGAACAGGGAACTCTTCCCAGTAAAATGGCATCTACACTTGTATTAGTCTCCGTTTCATCCTTATCCCAAGGTCACCATAGTCAGCCTGATCTGGTCCGCATCAAGGTCAGATGGCAGACTCGCATCTGGATGACCACAACAGCCTTGAATGTTAGTGGAGACCATGATAAGACAAGCTCAAGAGACAGATCCCCTTGTGAAGACCTCGTTGATACGACACAGATCCTCAGTGAAAACCATGAAAAAAAAGTCCTCTGCATAGACCTTATGGCCAACTTTGACCCCTCTGCACGGAATTCTAGCATAATGTATCCCAATTTTTAAGCAGTAGTTACTGGATGAAATTCTATGAATGATCAATCCACAATCTGACTAGTGATGCAGCCTGGAATTAAACCACACCATGTTCGTTCGTCTGGCCACCCGACTGAGCCTGGTTTCTCCCGAGGTTTTTTTTTTTCTCCATTTCTGCTACCTGATAGAGTTTGGGTTCCTTTTTTTGAGTGCCACTGTCACCTTTTGGCTTGCTTAGTTGGGGACACTTGATATTCTGCAATATTATTGATTTGACTGTACTGAGAGATTATTGGAATGAGAACTGAACTGAGCTGGAAGATGACGAGCTGCTTTACAACTGAATTGAACTCATTTAAATTTTGATGATCTTAACTCTAAATTACAATTTCAATTTCGTACAGTTATTGTATGAAACTGAATCAACACTGAACTGACCTCAGCTGAACAATCTCATTTGTTGACATTAGTTAATGTATTAACTAACATAAACTAACAATGAGCAATGATTTGTTACAGTATTTATTAATCTGTGTTAATGTTTTCAAATAAAAATACTGTTGTTCATTGTTTGTCCATGTTAGTTCACAGTGCATTAATTAATGTTAACAACTTTTGATTTTAATAATGTTTTAGTAAATGCTGAAATTAACATTAACCATGCTGTAGAAGTATTGTTCATTCTTAGTTCATGTTAACTAAAAGTAGCTAACTAATGCGAACTAATAAAACCTTATTGTAAAGTGTTACCAAAACAACCTGAGGATGAGTAAATATTGACAGAATTTTCATTTTTGGGTGAACTATCCCTTTAATTAAAACCGAAGCATCATACCCCAACCAACCTCTCAGATCTGCACTAGAAAAGACACACACTGGGCTCCACTTTATAAATATCTATAATTATCAATAAAGGTAAAACCTTTTTTCAATGCTATTTAAAATGTTTAATGTCCTTAAATTTTGAAAAGTGAATTATAGGAAGGCAAGGGCATTTAGGATGTGTGCACAATACAATCTGACAACAAGTTAGTTTTGTTATTGATTTTTGTCACTTCACTGCTGGAAAAAAAGGCTTGTTGGCAAAAAGTGTACTCTGAAGCTATTTACACTGGAACACAGATCAATGTAGTTGTCAATATCGAATACAGAGCATCACAATGTTTTTTTCCTCACCAGCACAAGCATGGGTGACAGGAACTGCCAGCAGACACGGAAGAAGATGTTTGGTTTCTTTCCCAGCATTTTCTCCACCATTACACTGAGCCGTCTCACTCCTGCATGTGTGTGAGAGAGTGAGATGTGGAAGAGAGCAAGAAAGAAGTGAGAAGGAAAAGCATGAACCGTCATATTTCAATAGGAGCAGCAGTACAATGAGTTTCTAGTTTCTATTGTCTAAAGTGCACACTGAAGGAAGTTACATTCACCGAATATGAGAGTGACGGCGAGCACCTCGAAGAAGGCCAGAAACATTAGAGACACCACAGCTGTGTAGTGATCCATGAGCTGAAACACATATATCCCACCCTGCACACATAAAATATTATTTCATTAGTACCGAAATAAGGGTTAGGTTTCATCTCTATAATCAAAACAAGGGCTACACAAACAAATAAAAAATCAAGTTGGTAAGAATGATTCATTTCAGTGAATCAGGTCAGATTGTCCATTTCAATTAATTCATTCAAAACTGATTTTTATACATTTGCTTCACTACTCACTTGCTTAGTGAAGTCCACACACACATTAAAATGTTTTAGTAAAAATATATGTAAATAGATATATCCTTTTTGTTATTTGTATTGTTAAATTGGTGCACATAAATAAAAATTTAATATCATTCCCTTCAAATACTTTAGTTCCATTCATTTTCACGACTTTATTTATACTTAATGCATTTTACATTTTGAATTTTAAAAAAATATATTGAATATAGTACTTGAATATATACTGAAAAATACTGAGATATAATATCTCTAAATTAAATATTTCTTATGAAACTAAAATTATGTTTAGGCCAGGAACAGTTGTATAAAATCCAACTGATCCAAGTATAATAAAACTTAAAGTAAAAATACAATACTTGTTTATAATGTGAAACTAGAGCATATTTACCCTGGTAATGTGAGGAATCCCCAACAGAAAGCCAATGCTGCACACTGCCAGAACAATCAGCTCCTTCCTCTTAAAAACTCGCAAAGCTTTCTTGCCAAAGCCATCCATGATGAACGTTACAGCCACTTCCACCATGGCAAACTGCACAGATACACATATGTATTTGTACACAAACAATAGTCCAAAATTATAGTCCAATATCACATATGAATGTACAAATTGCACAAAGACATGCATTCAGCTCTGTTGCTTAACCTGGTGAGCTGGGCACTTCCTGATCACCTTTTTCATACACAACAATGAGACATTTTGACAACAAAGAGACTTTTGCAACTACACTAATTTTTCTTATCTTGCTTGCAATCGACTCCCTTACAGTTGCGCCTTTCCTGTGTGTGCAATGAGGAAACAGCTTTTCACAGCTCAAAGAGAAACTAAGAATCTGTGATTTTGGTCCTGTGAATTGTGATTGTTGGCCGTACAGAAACATAGCAATAAAATCAGATGATAAATATACTCCTTTTTTACTCCACGAGATTCAATGAATTTCCTGCTTGTCAACAAACCTTGAGAACACACAAGGACATGGGAAGACTGGGCCTACAGCTGCAGAAACTTATGATACGGATGAAAGAACATAAAATGAGCAAATTTGCCATCTGTGGCCTACCAAACTTTACCAAGGCAGCATCATGTTTATACTTTATAAGGAAGACAATTGCAGAATGCACTGTGACAAAACAGAATGCAAAGAATTGCTGATTATAAAAATATTTACATACATATGCATTTAAGATGCTGAAATAGTGAAAAAATAGTGAGATCCATTGCAAAAGTCAAGTTTAGTGCATGTTTACAGAGAAAACCATTAAAAAACTAGATAAAAAAAAAGTTCATCAAGACAAACTTTGAAGTTGGCCTGAGAAAGGCTGAGCGGAAGGTTTGACAAAGTTTTAGGTGCTTAACCTGCATGAAGTTGGCCACACACCCAATGCAATATGTCAGCAATAAAGTCCCAATTGTTTGTGCTCCTTAGGTTTTTAAAATATTAGACACTGAATTATACTGCAATTATAATATACTATATTATACTGTACCCCCCAAATTCACCCAAAATAGTCTTGTTTGTTTGTGCTGTCAAAATTTTCGTATGTGCTGCTTCAGTTTTTTTTTTAGATATTAAAGAATATTTTAATAGTTCGGATCAGTTAGAAAAGATATAGCACAGAACAGCCTGAAGGTCTGAGCTGAGTTTGAAGTCTGAGCAGAATAATAAGTTTAAATAGCATTTCAGTAAGTTGGTTATCTGTCCTATGCGAATGGCTTTTTAGAAGGTAGCTGCCTGCTGAATGTAGGTATTAGACAAAAAGTCAGCTTTCTAGGGTTTAGAACAGAGCTAGTTTGTGCATGCTTGTGCTATGAGGCCTCTTCTACCTGACTGTCCAGTCCGAGGCAGAGTAACATGATGAAAAACAGAGGAGCCCAGAGCTGAGAAATCGGCATGGTGGAGAACACCTCAGGATATACCACAAACACCAGACCGGGCCCTGCAGAAAAACACATACACTCAAATATCACACTAATCAAGAGAAAGATGACACTAGTTATTATGCCAACATAAACAATAATAAAGGTCTTGGCCAAGAAGGAGAACCAAATCTTTCACATAGCACTTTGAATCTGATTAATGTTTAGCATTTTTCCTTGTTTTTGAATTCTCCAAAAATCAGTGCAAAAATGAAAAGAAATAATTCTAGATTCCTACAGACCTCAAAACCAAAAATAAGATATTGTAGGAAGGAAGTGAAAGAGACTAAATAAAATGTAAAAAGAATTGGAGAAACTGGCTTGGAAAAGGCTGCACAGCTGTCTTATTTTTGATAAGGAGAGAAATCAAAGAGTGAAAGAATGAAAGTGACAGAGACATTAAACCATTTATTATGATGGTGAAACACTCAGCAAAACTGCTGAAAAGCACAACTATAATTGCATTTCTCAGAAAAAAGATCTGCCTGCTGTTCTGAGAAATGAAAGATGACTGTTGGGTGAAATCATTTTCTGATAAGGTGAGCATAGTTGAGGCAGTGGTCTTTCTTCTGAGGAAGCAAAGGAGAAAATGCCTCCTCTAAAAATAAAAGAAATAAAAAATAAAACAAAACAAATCTTAAAAAATAGGATATCAAACACTGTACAAACAAATCATTTTTCTGAAGTATAACACTGCCGAAGAGCTATCCAGGTTTCACTGGGCGGCAGCATCTCTGTGTTGGGTATTAACTGATGTACTTGAATGACAATATCTTATAGCAAACAGTAATGTTATATAAACACAAAAATATTTTGATATTGTTAACTGCTGAGAGGTTCTCCAGAGGGAAGCTCAAAACTCAAGGACATTTTTTTATCATTGTTTTTTGTATTCACACAGATCTGCTCTGCCCACTTTGCTCATTTCTTCCTGTTTCTTCCATGAATGGTCTCTTTTATTCTCTTTCACTGGCATAATCCTACCTTCACCTCCTCTCACACTTATCCTCTCTCTGAGAACTTTTCATTTATCATCCCGCTTCATTTTAACTTGTGAAGCTGGAATTTCCCCACTGCATTCTCATTTCCTTAACTTACAAGGTGTTGACTTCCTTAGGCCTGTTTCACACACAAAAGCAGTGCATATTTATTTCAACACCTACAATAATAGGTTACATTTTTCACAAATTTCCAGAATTTTTGCCTAATCTCGCCTGATACAAGACAGTCAAAGGTCCACAGTCGTCGCTGTCTGATTCTTTTTTTCATGATGTGCAGTACATATTCAATAGGAGAAAGAAATGGACTGCAGGCAGGTCAGTCAAGCACATACATACTATGGTGTAGAAACCACCATGTATCCAGTGTGAACAGCCTCAAATAGTTGTGGGGCGTCATGTCAAATAATGTGACCAGTGCACATCCCTTGCCCTTGGATGCTTGTGTTCGCTCTAGACAGAGTGTTAGCCTACACTGCTTCATGACACATAGCAACACAGCTAAAAGTATTTCTCATATGTTGGACCTTTTATTGAATGTAGTCTACTTTTACCTGTTGAGACATGCCTTCACAAGCACCCGCAATAGCTGTGTTTATGATGAAGGGCTGTTTGCAAGGTTGCTTTTTTTTTTGTAATTACACTAAGTGCCACTAGTGTTGCATATGTCATACTGGCGAACTGGCATATTCTTATTAATATTAAGATAGAGTTCTAATGCATGACAAATCACATTTAACATTAGGGGTGTGACGAGACAGTTAGCTCACAAGACGAGACTCGAGATTGAGTTCACAAGACAAGACAAGATTTTTACACACTATTTTTAAGAAATCCTCAATGGCGAAATACATGACTAGAAAAATATTCTGCAGATGTATTTGAAATGTTTTAACTAATCATCTTACAATATAATGAATGTCATTTCAGTTCTACTTTCTGAGTATGAATTATCATATGCAGTAAAAGACAACAATACTCAAGCACTGTAAAAGGTTTTGTCACTAACTCAACTGACTGACTTCTCTTCTGTATGATTTCAGTCTCTTCAGACCTCAGAACTGTACATGATTTATGAGCTTCTACAACCTTTGACCCCCTAACTGAACTCCTTTCCACAAACTGATCATAGAAATAAAACAGTATAAATGAAAATTTTAACACTTTACAATAATGTCTCATTTATTAACATTAAAGGTCCAGTTTTTCGTGGTTTTTTGAAGCTTTGATTGTGTTTATAGTGTGCAATGTAAAAACACAGTATTTTTCACATAATTTACTTATCTGTATACAGCTGTTTCCACTGTCATAAAAACGGGCTGATGACTTCCTTGTTCTATGAAGTCCCTTCTTCAGAAATACATAACGAGTTCTGATTGTGTCAGCGGTTCCTGTTTTGTGATTCGACAGCAGCTTAGCGCTCCTTGCCCGGAAAGGTCACGCCTCTTACCATAACGTGGAGATGCACGCGCTCAGTGTTATTGTAAACATGTCTTTAATTTTACCCTATCAATTTGAGCCGGAATCAGACCCGGTGATTGGACTGCGGGATGAAAATAACAGCGTTTCAACGACATGGCGACAAACACACTCTACAAACGCAACTCTTGTGTATTCCTGTGGGCGGAGGTTAATCAAAAAATTGTTTGAGTGACGTCGTTAAAGAAGGAAGTAGAGGGATGTAGTACAAACTGTTAAATAAAATATCTCGCTTGGCATTAAACTTTGAGATTTTATTTATACTCTAACAACAACATTACACACTAACTAAAGTTTGAAACATGGGACCACGAAGAACGGGACCTTTAATGTATTAACTAACATCAGCTAACAATGAGCAATATATTTGCTACAGTATTTATTAATCTTTGTTTATGTTAGTTCATAAAAATAGTCATTCATTGTTAGTTCATGATAGCTCACAGTGCATTAACTAATGTTAACAAATGAAACCTTATTGTTTGTGCTTAATAAGATTAAGAGAAAACTGTTATTAATTTTTATGGTAACACTTTACAATATGTGCAACCATAATCACACTCTTTCAATATTCAAAGTGCAAATAAGACCAAATTTTTTTTTGATACAGAGCTGAGAGATTGTTACAACTACACTGCCCAGCCTAAGACAGCTTTCATATTGAGAGATATCTGTATTCATCAGGGAGCCGCTTTCAAAATGCGGGGTACTGAAATCGCGTTTGAATACGTGCTCGCGTTTACTTTCACTTTCGCGATCACGCGTACTCTGTGAATATGGAGTGGCGGCGACCGTTATCCAACTGAATTAAATGTTTTTTATTTAAATACAAAGCAAAACGACAGTGGAGGTGTAATGTAAACGTAGCGGTGGCATGTTCTTTCCTAATCATCCTAACCACTCTGTCATGGCAACATCACGAGACTACTTTTCGCCTCGACGAGAAATCTCATCAAATTTTAGTCTTGCGAGATCTCGTGACACGAGATCTCATCACACCCCTATTTAAAATAATTATTGAAGAATTGTTAAAGATTTAGAATACTGTATTATTAACGTATTAATGCAGGTCCGCCCCTGCCTGTGTGATCCTGGTCCTTAAAACTGAGTTGTGATTCTTGGCTGAATGGAGACACAGCAATAAAATATGACAGAAAATGTGGTCTTTTCAGTTCAAGCGATTCAATGTATTTACTGCTTGTAAACAAACCTTGAAAAACACAAGGACATGGGAGGACTAGTTTCACAGCTGCCGAAACTGATAATAATAATAAAAATAAAAAAAACTTACCATCTGTGGCAATGTCATCTACAGGTAGGTTGTGAATGTGGGCCATGTACCCAATAGCAGAGAAAATAACAAAGCCGGCTATGATACTAGTGGCTGAATTAGCCAGAGAGACGATAAATGTGTCCCTGTAAAATAGAAGATAATAGTGATAAGGTGAATCATGCCTTTCTTGATGATAACAGACCCTTTTGCTCTGATCAGTGCAATTAACTCAAAAGCAAATAAAAATCTTTTTCAAGTTGGATAGTGACATCAGCTCATTTGTTTTACTTTTTTAAAAATTTAGTTTTACATTTACTTAGCTACATTTATTTTATTTAAATGTAAAATATGTTTTTAACTATAAAATCAAGGACAAAATGCTGGGACAAAGCCATCCCATACCCCTAACTTGTATTATTAACACTTCATTGCCATATTGCTTACCTAAGGATGTTGTTGTTGTACTTGTTGTAACTGGCCATAGATATCATAGAACCAAAGGAGATGCCAATGGAGTTAAATATCTGAGCAGCAGCATTGACCCACACCTACAACAATAAGATTAACAAAGACACAAAAAGCGTAGGGTTTTATTTTTGTCCATATATTTTTTTTTATCATATACAGACATCTAAAATGTTATGTTTTAATAAAGCATTAACAGGAATCATATTTAATGTTTGCTTTATTTTATGGGCTTTACAGTACTGTCAATCAATCTAAATACCGCAATTTAATCACAACATTTTTGTAGCTAACACATTCAGACTCAATCAGATCCTTTTTATGAAAAGAAAACAATATGTGTAATTACTGGTTTGGTTTTGGCAATGTATATAAGCATTAATACAAGCAACACAAATAGAAATAGGATAAATATAAACATAAAAGTAATAAAACAATTAATTCAGTGACCTTGTTTTTACATTATACATGCTTTTTTTTTAAGATTTAGCAGTGTTAAAGTTCTTTAAAATCTGCTCCAGACCCATTGATTAACTTCACCAAGTGCCAATTACATGTCAAAATGTAAACAGCCACAATTCCCACAACAATGTTGTTTATCAGTGGTGCTGCAGTAATGATACGGTAGCATGCAAGCTATAATATAATGTTGACTGTTAAAGTTTGTTTTTAACACTACTTGACTCATGTATGTTTATGCAAATGATCTCACCTGGACTTCCAAGAGTTTACTCCAATTTGGCATGAGGAAGAAGAGGATACCATCTTTTGCTCCAGGCAACTGGACATTATTGATCAGCAATGCAAAGAGTATGAAATAAGGGAACGTGGCAGTGAAGTACACAACCTATAGACAGTCAACAAAGGGATTTTTATTGGTAATAACAAGGACAATAGTATAAAAAAAAAGTATATTTTATTTTATTCCTCTCACTTTCTTTAGCAACTAGATTAAAATTCATTGAGGTTTATTTACTTGAACAAATATAGTTACTATTACAGTTAACATACTGAGCCTTATTGTATACACACAAACACATTATTTATATTTTTATAAATAACTAACTATCAATTTGTAGAATAAATATTCTATTGTGGGTTAATTTAGATAATTAAAACACATTGCATCTATTCAGAAATGACGTGAGCTCTGAACTCTGACCTTTCCAGTGGATTTGACCCCTTTAAAGATACAGAAATAAACAATGGCCCAGGCCAGGACTAGGAGGCCAAAGAGTTCCCAGCGAATCCCTCCAGCGTGCTCAATCCCTGTGGTCATTTGTAGGACCTTATGACTGAAAACCAAAACACAGAACAATTGCGGATGGATGGATGGATGGATGGATGGGACAATTATAAATCAACCTCTGACAAAAAGTCAAGAATTCTCACCAAATATGGCATTAACATTAAAGACGGCAAACAATTTAAATCTGTCACTTACTCAAAAAACTGTTGACTGGCTGATTGCAGATGTGTGGCATTGCCAGGAAAACCAGTGGAACAGTTGCCAACTGCATTCCACGTGTTGTTGCAGGATTGCCAAGGCAATGAGGGGCTGAACGAGTGAAGCAGGTAGTAGAGAGCCCAGGTCATGAGAACGTTGTAGTAGGTGCAGAGCACATAAGAAATCACCACTGTGGCAAGCCCCACACCTGAGGACAAAAAAAGAAAGAGTGAGACACCAGAAAATGCCACTGTTTCCTGCCACCTTGTCCGAGTCTTTCACTGCTGAAAAGACTCATATTGGAACAGCACTTAGGGCTCTTCAGAGGCTCTGAAATGTTTAGTTTAAAAAAAGAATAAAACCGTTGACCTGCAGATGTACATTTTTAGGTTGACGTACAAGTTTCAAAGGAACAGACAAAGCAAATCTTCATGACAGATGTTTTCATTTTACTTTAAGTCAAGTTATATTAAGAGAACTCTATCTGACAATATTTATAAACATATGCTAAGAAAAGAAGAAGAGAAACTAAGTTTCTCATGATTCTTCTGTGTTCCTTTCTTAGAGAAAAGTTTGGTGGTTGGCCAAAACACCAGGGGTTTCTTATGGCTCAAGAGACCTTATGCAAGAGGTTCTTTTTTTATTATTGAGGATTGCATGAATAAATCCAGTAAGGCTGTTCAATGTTATGCTGTAGCTTAGATTTCAAAAGACCTCAGGCACACACAATATTGAAGAGCTAAAAAAATATTTGTACCCTGCTTACATGTGTTTCTGATTGGATTGATATTGTGGGGTATTAAATGTGTTTTTGGAACAAGTAGTCTCATAATCTTACTTCAATCTTATGAAAACTTAAACTTCGAATGGCTTTTACCACTTATCTGTAGCTTACACCAATAGTTCTTAACTGGTTTTACAGTGGATATCGATTGGTGACCCAAAACGGTACCAAACTGTACAAAATCGTAGGGTGAAAATGATTGAGACACTTTTTCCAAGTCATCTCAATGGCAAAAACTGTCCCCATCACCCTGAATTCACCCCTATATTATATATATATAATATATATATATATATATATATATATATATATATATATATATATATATATATATATATATATATATATATATATATATATATATATATATATATATATATATATATAAAAACGTATTAAAAATCAAACTTCTGCATAGGCCCAAATATATTGTGCAAAAAATCTTGTGTTTGCCACAAGCAGAACTGTATTTAATGCAGTCTTTTATGCTGCCAAGTTGGATGAGGGGATGTCACGCAACCTGTCCATGTTGGTATCTGCTTTTCATTAAGTGATTGATACAACAAAATATCGTAGTGATAAATTTGGATGCATAGCCTTAACATCAACAACAAAAGCTGAGAACCACTGGCTGATTTCTGTTTCTGAATGATTTCATGTATTAATTGCATCCTGAGAAAACAAGAGAAACAGGACTCTTAGCACATCACACAATATGCTTTTCTTTATAAAGAGATTCAATGGCCAGGGAAAAACTTATGCTTCTTTTGTGCTGGCACATCACTGAAATTCTGATTTACCGAACAGACTTGTTTCCACTGATTTTGTTTCATTATTGCCAAACTGTAATCAGGATTGAAATCTCATATAAGCCTGAAATGAAACAGAATTAGATTTAGAAACTAAATGTGAACATCAGGAAGATGTTTAAGAATTAAGTGTCAGATAATAACAAATACATTCTTCAAAGACCCATCCGGTCATCATCAGAGTTCTTAAAATAAGCTTTTAAGCCATTAAAAAAATCCATATAGAGACAGCAAAAATGTGCTATTTTTAGTGGTCTGTTTATGATTTACTTGCCAAACTAAACAGTTCGGAATCCAATATAGACATGTCTATTCAGCATGAACTAGTAACCTTGTAGCCCAAATCAGCATGGTAGGAGGAGGACAATGCAAAGATCACCGATTTGTTTTTTGCCATGACTTGATGTCAGCTTTAAATCCGTGGATTAGCTAAGATCACTCTCTGCGGAGCTTAGCATTGTTTTGTGTCCCATTCCCACCACCTAAATGGAATGTTCACAGTTGTTTCAGGCCTGAATAGTAGAAAGCTCTGAAAACAGGAATGTTGTTGTTGGAACATTCTGTGGTGCCTTCTGAGGTCACGTAGACTCCCCCAGAGCATTTTGGTCTCCTGAGCCTAAATGATTCCACTGCTTTAACAATACTATAGACCAGAGGCATCATTGGATTATTGGATTCTCTACTGGAAATCCAGAATTAACAGTCAATCTAACTGACTATGCTAAAATCCCTGCATGCAACATTATTGTAAACCTTATGTTAAACTTGAAGTTATTAAAAGGTTTGTAAGTTTGTTTAAGATCGAATTTGAACCTAAAATACCATCACATATCATTAAAGGGGAAAGCACTGACATGTAAATATGTATTATCTTTCAAAGAGTAAATAACCCCCATAAATCCATATTGTTATTATCTTATGGAGAGCTGGGCCCCAAATATTATAAATGCACAATACAAAATGTAAATTGTGTAAACAGGCAAGGCTTTAAAATCTAATCTAGATGAAAGAACATTTTTAAATGTTCAGCTCAGTTTAATAAAAACTTATGTAAGAATTTTGTTTCTTTGACAAATATTATCACCTGTCAGTATAAGGCAGGTATAGAAAGGCATTATAGCTTTCTGTCATACAACTTTATCATACATTTTTTTGGAGAAATCCTCAACTACTGTATTTTCCATTTTCTTGTGCAGACACGAACCAGTAGAATTCATCATCTCCCAGGTACTACATGAAATCCTGGCGCCAGTTCCGCATTATTTTGTATCACATTAGTGCTGTATGACTGAACAGAAATGCCTGCAAACACACACACACACTCTCTTTTTCCTGTTTAGTGCACAGTAAGCCATTCCAATGTTTTGTATAAGTGTTGCCATTTTGACCTTGGGCACCGTGTTGTTAAATCATGCAACCCTGATGTCAACACCTGTTGAAAGATTAACTAAGCCATTAGGAAATGATAGGAGACAGAAAGGAGAGCTATTATAGAGAAGAGCCACTGAATAGCCCATTACTCACTTTTTCTGGTGGATCATCAGAAACATCAAAAAGAATGTGACATAAGAGTACATTTCAGTCAAAAGAATGTACAGAAAGAACTACCTACTTCAGTCCCTCTTCTAGCAAGGAGCCATAATCGGCTGAAATGAGCGCTATATCAAGGGATGGACCCAAAAGATTTGACCGGGTAGACTATCTCTGTCTTTGAGGAGAGAAGTCTTTAGTTAGCAGGTGAAAGAATGTCCAAAAAAAAAAAAAAAAGACAAGAAAATAAACCCAAATGATGAACAGTGATGGCTGAGCTTGATGATGACACTCACTTTGTTCACAAATAGGTTGTCTCCATTTACATAAAATGCATTGTTTTTTCCAAAACTTTTATTGTTATTTTATTAAAAGTGTATTATTACAAGAAGGAAAATAAGAATAAATATTGTTGTTTTCACAACAAAGTAAGAGTTCAAATATGAAGAGGACTGATTTAGGTACAGAACACAGGATGAACACAAGAGATCAGCCATCACCAGATCATCAGAGATGAAGTGGCATAGTTACAGGTCCACACATTTTACAGGGAAAATCCAACACAAGGGTGAGAACATAAGCTTTGCACTTGGTATCCATGCTTGAACTGTCATGTCAATACAGAGAGACAGGTTGATTAAAAACATACAAAACATAAAACACTAAAACATAGTCCAGCAAAATGATAATAGGTCATTGACATGAAGTGCATATTTTTGTGCCCAAGTGCATTATTTCCTTTTAAAATAATTTGATAAATTCATGACACGCATTGCTTTATTCGATAAAACCCATTTAGTTTGAAAACATTTTCAGTACATTCAAATAATACATTTTATTTTATGTTTTGGTATCTTAAACCTCCAAAATGTCAGGTGATGCACCCTTCCGCACAAATGAACAGATTAAGAAAACTATTTAATAGCAAGAAATTCAAAATAAAATACTATGACATAATCTTAAGTTTGAAACCTTTCCTATAAACCAATTTTATAAATATCAGTAGTTTTAAAGCCGTTGAGATAACTGAAAATAGCTACTGTAAGTATGGGACACCTTCCATGTCAGGCGGTACAAACATATGTATGGACTTGTTAGGGTAGAAAAAAAAAAAAAAAAGAAAACTGATTAAAGTAAGTTGCAAAATTTGGTGATGCAACCAGGAAGTCAGATGGTGCAACTGCAATGAATGCCCCTATATGAAATAAAAAATATTATTTAAGCTAAATAAACAATACATTTAGGATAAAATTGTGTAGTTTTATTCAAAAATGTTAGTTTTAAGATGTTTTAGAATGGTTAGGTAGGATGTACTTGTTCATGTTGTTTTGCAAATCGTGCTGCTATTGAGGTGGGATATGGGTAAGATTAAGGACAGGTTTGCTGGTATGGGTAGGTTTTAGGGTGGGTTAAGGGGTAAGGAAAGGCTCAACAGTGTAATTATAGATGTCATCAAATTTAGAAATTAATTACATATGTAGTATACATGTATTATAAAATATAAGTACAATGTAAAATCATGTATGTACACAATAAGTGCATTGTATCAAATGGTTAATTTAAATGTTAGTATGTAGTGGTTAAAGGCACTTAATATAAAGTGGGACAGAAAAATCATTAAGAATGAAAAAAAGAGGGGCGATGAATCTTGTTTAGTAGTTATTATATAGTGTTCCATTCCAGTTGCTATGCATTTAATGTTTTAAACATTTGATTAAAGGACTTTTGATATTTCAATTTAAAATTCTCAACTAACTTAAGCTGATGATTCTTTTTGTATCAACATGAAACATGACTGTTATTAAATCACAACTAATTACAGTGTATCTAACCAGTCTATGCACAGTAGCCTATTCCAGTTTCTATGTTTCAAATTTAATGTTTATGATTTATCCTGTTTTTGATTAATTTACTACTTTTGCTTTACCTGTTTGTTTGAGGTAAAAAAAAAAAAAAAAAGAAAAAAGAACAGTAGAAACAAAGCAGAGGCCTGTTCCATAAAGTGCACTAAGAAAATTAGGGATTACAGACCAAAACCTGACTTGAATTAGCAAATCAGTCGGGGCTATGGAAATTCTATAAAGAAAAATTTAATTTCATGCAATCCCACAAATTTCACCCAGGTTTAAGGTCAAGATCATTTGGTGTGCACGCTATTCTTAAGCAGCCCTAAAGGTTGATGATGGCTCAAATCGATCAACCATGGCAAACATAACCTGAGCCCATCACTGAGACAGAACCTGATCCCGCCTCAGACCCGGTGCCTGAGCTGATACCTGCCATGGACAGAGTCAAAGCCAGAGCCAAAGCCCACTACAGAGCCAGAGTCTGCTGGATTACCAGCAACAACAAAACAGTACCATCTCACGCACTAAACAGTAGCAGTGTTCAGCCTTATATGTTCGATCCGGAGTCATGTAGAATGCAACATGACGTTTCTAAATGGTTTCTTGATGAATTTATGTAGTTGATGTGGCATTAACTATCGCCAAGTCATTGATTAAAATGTTCCATCATGATAATCTATAAATCGTTGTACAGGTGCTCCTGTGGGAACTGTTGTAAGATGCCTACAGAGCCAGAGAATATATGCTGTATGGAGATAGAACAGGTATAGTTTAGTTTAATTACGGTAATAACTTATGTTGTCATCTTGCTTTCATGACATGCTATTGCATTTGTGTTACGTATTGTATTGCAATAAAGTGAAAAGGTGGGTGCAACAACTTGAGCAGACCCTAATTTGTGAAGCAATCCGGCGCAAAATGATTGGCGCCAACGTATAAGACTTTACTGGTTGTCTTTGGGACATTTCCTTCGAAAATTTAATTTAATCACGATGTCCTCAGTGACTCAGATGGCGGGAGTCTATGGAGACTTGTAATGGCTCTTTGGCACAGACATTGTACTACTCCAGCTGCTACAGCGAGGATACAGAAACGGCGGATTCTGTGCTTCTCACTCAGGGCTTTGTCTATGCTAATAGCGCAGATCATCACCGGCTGTAGGCGTTGAATCTAAATCTAAGCTCGTTTTAAGAGACTGCATTTGATTTATGGGAAAAAATTTGTGAATTTTTACCATTATAGGCTGGTTGTTGTCACACACTGTGGGCACACATCAGTGTTCAAAACCTTATAAAAGTGATTTTTGCTGCATAATAGAACCCCTTGATTTTGAAGTTGAAGTTAATTTTCTGTATACTGTATATTTATTTTTGGACTAATAGTGGTTAATAGTGTAAAATAATGGTATTGCGAGAGAGTCAGTGGTAATATAATTTTGTTCCTGTCGGTGAGTGTTAGAGGAACTCAGCTGAGTGACTGAGCCTGAGCTATGTAATTTGCTTTATGGAAGCAAATCAACTGACAATGAGTCAGACTAACTGAAAAAAGCCTGGCTTATTTGGTAAACTTATTTTATGGAACAAGCCTCTGGACATAAATAAATCACACAGCAAACAATGCCACAAGGTGCACAACAGGCAAAGCCATCCAGAGATTTTACAAGGAATATATCTTTATATAATTTATTTCTAAAACATATTCCTTAAACTCATTTAACGCCAAATCATAATTCAACAGACTTAAATACAGTTGCGAGTTGAACAGCAGGCCATTAGGTTGACTGAAATGCTAGAATGTCCCTGGACATTTGCTGGACTATGTGTGGATGGTAGAATTAAACCCAGGAGATATGAGTGATTGGGAAACATGGTCCACTCACCTTTGAAGAGGGGACATATTTTAGCCAGAGCATGGACCGGCCCTAGATGGGTGTACTGCCCAATGGTGAACTCCATGAACAGCAGTGGGATACCACAGAGAAACAACATGATAAAGTAGGGAATCAAGAAAGCACCTGGAACATGTGAAAGATTGGAAAACAAAACATGAGATAAGATCAAATAATTATTAAATAAATAATGAAAATAAATTAATGATTAAATATTCTTTAAATAAAACGGACACAGTTTTTAATAAATATATTGTTTTGCTTCAATGGTAACTTATGTATTCTTTTTGTCTTCATAAATTTGACAGGGATAAATCAATGGTATATTAACAATGGACAAATAGTCCTGTAATTCAATTTGACACCCCTCTATTTATGATTTTTCTTCTTCTTTTTTTACGCAAAATCATTCTGTGAGGTTAAAACTATTTTCTTGCAACTCATGTTAATGCTAAGTTACCATGAAAAAAGGAAGTTTTTTTTCGGAAGGGCAAGATGATTTATTGACATGTTATGTATAGATGGTCATAAATCTATTGCCTCTGATTTAAAAAAAATTCAAAATAAAATCTGAGGTTGAGAATGGTTTTACTGTTTATGAAAGCAAACATTCATCTGGACAATATGGATATGCACTGAACACACTAAAATAAATATGGTTATATACAAACATTAAACAACGGGAGACAGGATTATCTGCAGTGAACTTTGTGACAATTGTCCTATAAAACATGTTTATCTTAAATATCACAGATCACTGCTTACAGGAATTAAGTTTTATTGATTGTCACTCTTGGGACAGTATAAATATTGCATGTTTTTTAACAATTCAAATAATTTTTGCATGCCTTTAGTATATCTTTTTTTACGTTTTTTTTTTTTTTTTTAAATGCTATATACAGTATGGTGTGTTGCCAACGCAGAAAGGAACATTTATGGTTGATAAATATTCATTCAATTCAATTCAATTCACATTTATTTGTATAGCGCTTTTCACGATACATATCATTTCAAAGCAGCTTTACAGAGAATGCATGTCAACATCACAATTTAAAGAATGCAGATAGCAAATAATGTAATAATTTACGCAATTAATTTACAATCACTGTTAGCAGTTTAACTGAACGTAGAAGCAATGAGCTCCTGGAAAAATGAATTACATTAACAATAATTAGGATATAGAAATTGGGCAATGTGCATGTTGATCCAGAGGATTGATGATATTCATGGAAACAACAACCCATTCTAAGTCAATGAATATGGTTTAAGTCAATGATTAACAATGGGAATTGGTAGAAACAACACAAAGACTAAACAAAGTCTAGCGTGTGAAAACAAGAGACATATCCAATGGCACAAACTCCTGGATCTACTGTTACATCTTAGTTACACAACTGCAAAAAAAAAAAAAAAAGCTTTCAACAAATAATCTAAATATAGATACAATAAACATAATATAATGATATTATAGACTAAATATAAACTTAGAAATGTAATCTCTGTATTTATGTAGGCTAAGTCATGAAAATTATTTATACAATTTTGGATTGTTTTTACTTTAAACAATGTGGTAGAACCTCAAGTAAAACGTATTAAAAGGCTTTCATTACAACATAAATGTACACAACGTAATCATTATGTTCAAAAAAGTTATTTTCAGATATCATTTCGAGTCATGCCTATCAAGAAATTTCCTAAGCTTTACTCTGTTTGACCTGAAAACAAAAGTGCTTTTCCATTAAAGGTATGTTATATGTTTGAGATATATATTATATATAATTAATAACCTTGACATACAGTCAAGTACAAAAAGGGTCCTCTCGCCGTTATGGTTTTTATGTCACATGACAACAAAATGGCTCCCTATATGTTGACTTTTTTTAGGGAAATAAAAGTTTAAATATAGCCTCTTTTTTTTTAAATTATATATATATATATATTAATATCTGTAATATAATGTGTCATCTCTGGACACTCAAAATGCCCGTAACTACTGTTAATAACTGTAAATCATAATTAATATTCAGATGAAAACTGTTATGTTTATGATTACCATGACATTTTTTGTATGGGGTAATAACATGATGAGCAAGACATCTTTGTGGCTGAACACTCTATGGTGATTCATGAGAGAGAAGCAGCAGGAGTCTCGTCACTCACCTCCTCCACTCCTGTAGCACAGGTACGGAAAGCGCCACACGTTCCCCAGACCCACCGCATAACCTATCGAGGCGAGCACGAACTCCATACGTCGTCCCCACGTTTCTCTTGGTTCCGTTGCCGGGTGTTCAGCCATTGCCAGCCTCATGGCTTCAGCATTGCCGGGTGTCATCTTGGCGAGATCTACCTCCTCTTTTCCCTCTCCAAGCTGCTGCAATGCAAACTTAGTAGATAAGGTCGTAGTCTTGTTCTCAGCTCCAACTCCCATCATTACAAGCGTTTAAGCGCAAAAAATATATAGGCTATTATTATTAGCGCTTAAAATATAAATATTAGCGCATTAAAAATGGCGATTTTTAATATGGGCAAAAAAGGATGCCACAGTCTTTCAAAACGAATTAACTTGACACTGTTACAATTTGCCGGTATGTTATCAGATGTCACTATCACCGCTCTGTATTACAAAAAAAATTGACGGTACAGAGTATTAGGGCTAACTAAATCTACCCTTATATAAAAAAAAACAATACCGAGATACCGCATCCTCTTTTAACTGTTCCGAATACATAATGTGCACATGCTGTTAGCTGCTTATAAAGCTCAGTTACACAATTTTTTTAAGACCAGCCCCCTAAAGTATAGTTTCCTACGTTACATATCCATCTCCATTCTGGCTTCCTTCGGCTCCGCCCATTGAGTGACGACAGTCGACTGTGAACGCGCCTCTCTGTCAGCAGGCTATATAATATTCATTGCTCACAGGAAAATATAAAATAGAGTCAAATAACAAGGCAAGCATGCACGTGTAGTGGTTTGTTTAGCCTACCTAATCCACAATGAATGTAACCTGCATTACCGAATTGAAACATTAGCCTATATACTGACTGTGATAAAAGGTTTTAAACGTGATAACGTTTGATTGATTTTAATAATGGATTGTTTGGCTATAGCTACTGTACGACAAATTTGAGGATTTAGATTGGCCATATCGTAGACCAGTTTGTCAGTGATGTAATTTAATTCAAAATTAGACACCCTAAAGGTTTAAGTTTACACGTAACATCTTTTCTTTCACGTATGGAGTAAAAGAATTGTATTGCCGACTCATCATGAGTTGCAGAAATGGGAAGGAGGGAGGGGCGGTACCATCAGGCAAATGATAGGGGAAAAGGCGGGATTTTAAAATGAAGTAAACCTGCCCTCGATTGCATTTTTAGAAGCCATTTTACAGGTTGTGTTATGAATAAGTTGAAAATGAAAGCAACAAATGAAAAAAAAAAAAAAAAACATTTGACTCATGACGCATGGTGTGATTTGCAGCAAAGAATATAGGGTGAATTAAGGGTGATTGGGATAGTTTTTGAATTTCTGCCTTGTGCGAGGTTTCTTAAATGAAAAACATAAGCTCAACACATGATACATTTCTGTAATACTGAAGATGTTAACTATCCATTTGAGGAGGAAACGATGGTATATTATGAAAGGATGTGTCAGATGAGTCTGACACACTTTTCTGCAAACTTAGCAAAAAAAATGTTTTTGGTAACATTTGGGTGATTGGGACAGCACGTCTTTAGGGTAGTGTAAGCATATTTACTGTATTGCACATGTTACTTCATACTTTGATATAATTTTGT
The DNA here is from genome assembly GCF_024489055.1 of Chanodichthys erythropterus. Lineage (NCBI taxonomy): Eukaryota > Metazoa > Chordata > Actinopteri > Cypriniformes > Xenocyprididae > Chanodichthys > Chanodichthys erythropterus. The sequence continues at coordinate 36,533,017 of NC_090233.1, read as the reverse complement.
ATGCAATATTTCCTTTTTTTGTTCATCATCATTAAGCGTCCATGTTTATGTTTGTTCAACTTTATTTCTGAGTTTTTATATCCATCCACAAAAGAAGGTTTGAAGTCCAAAAGTCATTGAAAACATTAAAAAATAAATTAAACAAGTAAAAAAAAAATGCTATAGGTCCCAAATTCAATAAAAAAAAAATAAATAAAAAAAAATAAACTGATCCTAAACCCTTTTTTTTTTTTTTTTTTTTTTACAACATTTGGATGAGATATTGGGTGGGCCCATCACCAATTAACTGTTTAACAAATACATTTAACCTGTACAAACCTTTATTATTGCAACAATAAAATTATTACTTCAATCAGTAAAAAAATAGGCTACAAAATAAAAATAGTTTAAAGACCCTCCTGTGGTGAAAATCAAGTTTTTAATGTTGTTTATATGTCTATGTAGTGTTTTTAATATGCTTTAAGTCAAGCCATGTGCAAATTCATAAGTCAGCACCATTGCTGAGTATTTTAAACTTTTGAAACTGCAGTAAACCAAAGCTTTAGCATATCATTAACTATGACTGCTCTGAAGCAGGAAAGTCTCGAGAGAAGCCAGGGCTGCGTTCAGCCCCGAGAAAACGTTTTTTAAACGGAAACGGTGGTGCGTTGAACACCCTGTTCTGATGACGCAAGATATGCAACTATGGAGCTGAGAAGGCCATTCTTTGTGTTGTTTTTGAAGAATTTTCAGTGCCTGAGGAAGTCGGTATAAATATGTGTTTAATACTGCAAAATACACTCGATGTTAGTCGCGCCCTTGCTGTCCAGAATAAAACATCTCAAAAGAGTGAAGGGATTTGTGGAAACTGTGGTTCCTAATTATTGTGATCCAACATTTGTCTTTATGTTTATGAAAGTTTATGAAAGTATCACACCACAATACAATAGCAAAATATATAAGTAGCCTATAGTATTTTTATGTTACATTAATCAGTGTCTAGCACACCTTCCTAAGGAAAGGATATGGACCAGAAGACATTGCAATTACTAAATGATATTTAGACAGACTTAAAGAAGCTCCAGATCTATACTTGTGCTCTTATTTAAGTTATTTTGCCATTAATGTAAATAAACATGTGCAAACAATATACTTGCTCTTGTGGATTTATTTAGATGTTTATTATATTTACGAGCTGTTTCTTTAAAGGGATTCACCCAAAAATGAAAATTTGATGTTTATCTGCTTACCCCCAGCTGACATTTTTGACACACCCACCAAACAAGAGAAAACCAGAGCCGTTGAAAAACAGAGTTGCGACACTCCCATAGACGTCCATAGGAACTTTGGAATGCGGAAGTAACGCGTGTCGTGGAGCAGCCGATCATTCCAAACACGCTGCATTCACACGGGGCGTGACGGAGGGCGTGTCTGAAGCTTGTGTGACGCAACCGTTATAGTGATTACAGCCAATCACATTACTTTCCGGTGTTGCATGAACGCAGTTGGCTGCGACTGCTCTAGGGTATTTGCATAGGGCGATCTGATTGGATGACGCCTGCGTTGGCGCTTGAAAAGTTGAGAAATCTTCAACTTCTGCCGCTTGCAACGCGAGTGAAGCGACGCGACGGAACCCACAATTCAGTTCGGCAACGCATGACGTCACCCATTCAAAGTAAACGAGAAGCGTTAACGCCGGCGCCCCGTGTGAATGCAGCCTAATTGCAGCTAGCTTAAGTGACCAACACTTCACTAACTTTAGCTACCATAACCTGACGTCAGTTGGGATACATTTACCTTTACGTTTAAGTTCGTTGCCAAACAACGTTTATCTTCAGTTATTAGATTTGTTGTTAATGTTATCACTTGTTGCCAGTTCATTAAAGTACCAGAGAATAACACAGTAAGGAGGTTGCATACACTATATTAGGAACACCTTTACAATTTAATTTAATTCAATACAACAGCTCTGCCATGAATTCTACTTTAATGAAGTTTATAATCAGCCAGAAATGTGTAAAATCAATACTGAGCTCATAGTTAAAGGTGATGATTCACTACATTGTGTTCAGATGGGTTTCTTATTTACATGCATGGGGTGGCCAGAATATTAAACACATCTGGGTAGAACAATCAACAAGTGCAAAAACACCCCCACAAACTATGACCTCAATGCTAAATCATCATTAAAATTTACACCTTTATGACTGCATAAAAAAAGATCTTTTCCCTTATTTGCATAATTTCTTGGATGAGCAAAATAATCACCCAGCTTCTTCCATAATGTTATTGTGTGGAAGAATAAAAATGTGAATAACAATAGTGGTTTGCATATAGATATGTATTTTTTTTTTTCCTCATTTAATCTGTACTGGATTAGAGAGCCAAAGTAACAGAAATCATGACAAATGTCCAAATAGTTATGGACCTGTCTGTAGTTGTGTTCTCTCACTTCTGTAATGTCAACCTCGTGAAAATGTTTTGAAAATGTGTATTTAATCTGTCCTTCAATGTATTAACCTTAACACTGTTTCCTCTTTCTTCACAGCTCCCAGTTCTGTCCAGCAGCAGGTCTGACTCGACTCCGGACTCAGTCTCCTCTAGGGCCTGACACAGGCTGGATCACAAGTGGACAAGGGAGACACATACACACATACACGTTTACACCTGGTGTTTTAATCCATCTCTTTTGTCCTCTTTCAACCACTTCTGTCCTGATTTCTTCGAGGGGGTGGGTAAATGTATAGGTTTTTATAGATCTTTCAATTTAATAGACAAAATAAGCTTGAGCAGTTTATATATGAACACGCCCAGAGATGACAGGAAAACATACAGAGAGCATCAGTGTTTGTTTCTGCTCTGACAGTCGCAAGACCAGCTGAACGAGTGAGTGTGTGTTAGAAATCAGGGATGGTGAGAGAACATTGTGCTTGGTACGTTTTTCATCTTCAAACCAAACTTCAGCCAACAAAGTTTAAATTCAATGTAGCTAGCGTGCTTCCCATAATGTTTACACATTAGGTCAGTAGGCGGAGATTAGACGGTCTCACCACTACCCAGGAAAAAAAGGCTATCATATGTATGTAATGTAAGTGTCAACATAATAATCAATGTATATTATGCGTCAGTGTTTATGGATAATTGCTGCAAATATAGCTACAGCTGTCTGTCCCGCTTAAAACCATTCAAACTGGTTTACGGCATGGATTTGTTTGGAACTGTTGAGAGCTACACGAACCACGTGACAGCTTGGCGGCAAGATCAAAGAGTGTCGCAACTCTTATATTTAACGGCTCTGGAGAAAACGTATCTCAAACAGAGATGGGGAGAAGAGGGTCTGTATCTCTTACCACTGGAGAAAGCGTAACAGCTAACTTAATCACGTGTGGCTCCTCTCAGCCTTTCGTGTAAACCTAGTCTGCCTTCTCTTAAAAAATACATTTTTATCAAGCTAAAATCTTCATATAATTCCCAAAGAAAGTATGGTTTAGTGTAAAACATTCTGAAGATTGGCAAATATGCTGTCCATTAATTAAATGTTTAGCTATTTCCCCATAAAAGCTGTTTAATCAACATAGTGAAGCCTCTCATACATTGACATCCATTCAAAAAACAGCCTCTGGGCTGCGTTCAGCCCCGACAAAACGTTGCAAAACATTTTTTAAACGGAAACGGTGGTGCGTTGAACACCCCGTTCTGATGACACAAGTGCGGACACTACGGCAGCTGAGAAGGCCATTCTTTGTGTTCTTTTTGAAGAATTTTCGGAGCTTGATGAAATCAGTATAAATACGTGTTTAATACTGCAAAATACGCTCGATGTTACAGTCACTGCCCTTGCCGTCCAGAATAAAAGAGAACATCCCTGTAAGGCTTGATTTTCCTGCTAAACAAAAACTGAGATAAAGTGTCCTGCAATAAAGTAATAAAACTTTAATCTGGAAAGAAGATCTCAAAGAAGTAGCGGACAACGCCTTGCCCTAACTCCAAAAGGACTAATTGTAATGTAATTGGCATCATATATTTTTACTTGACAAATAAAATGTTATATTTGGTTGATTCTGTATTATTCTTAATCCATTATTTCTAGTAGATCAAAGCGAAGGTATTACCTCAAATCTGTGTTTAGGATTGTTCATACGAAAGGTTTAATAGATGGAGCATGCGGCACGTCAATTAAGTCCATTTCGATTTCTGACAATCACTGCCTTAAATAAGTTGCAGTTTCGTAAATATATCAAAACTAGCCTATGCTTTTTGTTACGAGTAAGCAGAGCGCGACCGACTTAAAGGTAGATTACCCTGCATCCAATGTTTAAGGTCAGACTGACGAGTTTGTGTCCGGGAAGAGTGCTCAAATCGGCCGAAGTAACTCTTCTAAAGCGATACCGGGACTGCAGTGAACGAAATAATTGAAGATATAAGGTAATCAGAATAATCGAATATCTAAATTAATACATAACAAATGATTAATTTCTAGTTGGAGACACAACCCTTAGAATAAGAATCATTTGAAATTGGAGTCAGATTAAGCGAGTGAAATTAAGTGAACTTAATAGAGACGCTAAGGCATACACGCGTTAACCTTCCCTGTCCTGTGGGAAACCGTCATTGGACCCATTAGGCGGGCCTTACATCCCAATCGAGTGAAGGGATTTATGGAAACTTCTAATTATTGTGATGCAACATTTGCCTCGCATTTCAGGATGAAAAGACTATCATTACAGTTCAAGGATAGGCTAATCCACTTCTTCCCTCCAAGACTGTGTTATGATCTAAATTATTTATTAGGCTTATCATTATTGCGGATCACTATTGTTGTGCTATGGTATTGTAATATTTACCATTATATAATCAGAGGAGTATAGAAAAGTTTATTAAAGTGTCACGTCACAATACAATAGCAACATAAGTGTAGTATTTTTACATTAATATCCACTGTGCGGGCTGTCTCTTTAATACAGCGTGGTTTATACATCTTGCCGCTGATTGGGCTGACATTTCTGACACACCCACCAAACAAGAGAAAACGTATCTCAAACCCGTTGCACACCGTTTCCAGGAAACGTGTCGTTCAACCCGGAAACCAGCAAAACGTTGCGCACAGGTGTGAGCTTGAACGTGCCCCTGTACCATTATCAATGCCTAAATTAATCTTCAGTGGTAAGGTGGCACACGTGGGAGTTTTACGAAAACTCCCAGCTTACAAACTGTAATTACAAGCTTTACGAGGACGTGAACACTTTTTACAAGCTAGAATCTCGTAACTACAGGAATTACGAGGCCACGTGAAAGCACCTTCATAAGCGCGCTATTAGGATACTTTAAAGCTTTCACGGTCCTCTGCATAAAACACTTACTTACTTTTTGGACCATATAGACATGCGTTTATTGACTTGTACAAACTCCGTTCTGAGGTCATGTGAGAGATATTTGTCCTGTCTCCGAGATTATCTGAGAAGCAACTGCGGGGATTCCCAAAACAGCTCGACACATTTGGCTCTGGTTTGAGACTATAAATAACAAGTAAATATACCAGTAGGCCTACTTTTTGTTGTCAAATTGCCGTTGGCTGAATTCCAAAACGCTAGTTCAGTGAATGTCTAGCATATTGGGAACTGACTGAACTTGTTTGATTTCATAAAATGAAAAATTCAAGTTAAATTGTGCTGATTTAAATCATGTTATAAAAATTATACAAATTGAGTGGGTGAGTTTTACTCATTTATTTTGTTATTCATATAAAAAAATAAAGTAATTGCCCAGCTCCCCCTGTCAATCATCTAGCGCCCCCTCAGCGCATGCGTTCAAATTTCTCTGGCGCCGCCCCTGATTGGAGCATGTTCTGCTTAAAAGTCTGCTGCAGTATTGCACGAGAAGGACTGGAACATGTTACTGTATGATACAGTAATACCCGTACTTCCAAAATAATGTGGTCTACTTAAAGCTTCAGTGGTAAAATAATTCCTTGTTTTGAATATAGCCATATTAAATCAAACTGGGCTGCATTTCTCAAAAAGCATTGTAAGCCTATATCACTATTGCCACCAATGATCTCTACGATCAATGTAACTCATGATTTTGAGAAATGAAGTGCAGGCTATGTTTTCAGGCCTTTCAAGCAGTGTGTGAGCAAAGCAACAGCTTGATTACTATGGATCTGCCTTCATGCCCTTTGACAGATGTGTAGCTTTACTGAAAATAAAGTGATATAAGCTAATGCATTGAGTGTTTCCTTTATTAACAGCCATTATAAGTCGTCATCATAAGTTGACATGGTTGGTATGTTCAGAGCATAGGTTCGGTTCGGTTCTGAAACTCTACTATGCTTCTGACATGCTCCCGCTATGCAGCCCAGCTCTGCTTATGTGCCTGCTTTTAATCTATAGGCAGAAAAATGAATGAATAAACAACGTATACACGTGTATGAATACATAGTGCAATAGTGCATAGCCTAAGCATGTAGCCCTGTAGATTAGCACACCTGAAAGACTCTTGAGACATTAACAATTTATTTTGTCAGTTGCTTTGTGTTGGTCTTAAAGTGTAGTGGAAACACTAGCAATCTGTATTCTGTCCTATTCTGATCCTACAGTGCCAGTCCTCTGAGAAAGCATCCTTTGACCTGTTTCCGCACTCATCTATGGACAATGGACAATCTATGGAAAATGGATATTATCATCCCCATTTCAGCAATCTCATTCTGACATTCAATTTGAGAGCAAATAGTGGCAAACCAGAAAAGCCTCTTGACCTTTCAGACACATTGTTTGGATTTTACATTTGGTGTGCTACATGAAACGTGTGAAATATGCTGCAGATTCATTCTTAGTTTAACAATGAGAGAGGTGTGGTAGAGGGCGTCATCTTTAATGCTGTTCAGCCAATGACTACTTCACCTTTAAGAATAATATTAATAGCCTTTGTTCTTTCTGTTTAGAGAAAGGATGTTTTGTTTTATACATTTTTGCAATATTACTTGAAACTGTCTTTACTTATTGATAAAAGACTATTTATTAGGTGCACTGAAAGTAATAATATTAATATACATCATCTGTGCACGAGGTAGGGCCTTAACATCAGCCAATCGTTTACGCGATCATCGCATAATCGATTGGCCCTCTGGCTTGTCAATCACTGCCATTATGTTCCTTGTGAGAGACGTGCACGGCTGCTCGCTCCAGTAACTTTCCACACTCCACAGGCGCTGCATGCAATTTTTTTGTCAGGAGACAGGAGTAACAACTGCAGATTATGAGTTACCTGTGGTGAGTCCGACATAGTGAATCCACTAACACGACACAGCGAATGCCTGTGAAAAACACTCGTGTTCCAATACTCGTGCATGAGTTTGGGAGGCGTTCCCTCGAAATGAGCTGTGAAGGAGGGGGGTTGTTCTTACGCATGTGCTCATTTCAAAAACTCAGTAACAGTCTTTGGTTTCTCAGTCGACTTAAAGATCCTCTGTATCATCTTTAATCCAGACTGAAAGACTGTTGGACTCTGAGTATACTGTGTTATTGTTATGATGTGACATTGATGACAATTGTTATTGTTCTTTTAAGCATTTAATGATAATAAAAAGACTACTTAATCTCACATCCAGTTCTAAGTTATCACAAGTTATTGTTATTTTATATTTATTATTTTATTCTTAGCTTTTATTATGTCTTGTTGTTATATTTATGTGTGCACTGGAAGCTTAATACCAAGGTAAAGTCCTTGTGTGTTCAAGTACACTAGGCCATAAATCTCTTTCTGATTCTGAGCGCCCTCTACTGCTCAACTGACTGCTTCTCTGAAATAGAAAAACTCCCTTGACTAGAGAGAATCCAATTAAATCAGTAAATAGAAAAACTTAAATGAGTTACCACTGTAAACTTCATCTACTGTACATAACAATATAAATTAGCAGATCTTACATCAATTGGCTCTGTTAATTGAAATTTTAATTGCTTCAAAGTAGTTGGAATATGAGATCTTGTATACTTAGAAAAGAAACAACATGCTTGAAGATTGTGGGGTGATTTGAGAAAATGGGTGTTAGAGATTAAAAAAGAGCAGTGTCAAAAGTATGAACAAATGTAGGCTAAATAAACATTTGCATAACTTTGAACATTTATTATCAGTGGTTGAGAATTTGAATTCAAGTAGTCCACACTTTAACAATGAAAAGATACTCAACCCAAATAGCACATGTAGGTCTGCAAGACGTCTGATAAAGATCACTTCATCCGGAAAGCATCTGCTGTTTACAAACATCTTATAGACATCTTTAAGATGTCAGTTTTACATATATTCTAAATCATAAACCTCTTAAAGACATCTTCTAAATGTCTATTTGACATTTGACAGTAAACATCCTATAGACGTATTGCAGATGAGCAAACACTCTAAAAAATATGTCTTCCAGACGTAAACACACACATCAAATAGACGTCTCCGAGATGTAAGTGTGCTATCAGGGAAGGCACCATTAGGATTCTCAGAATGCTATCTAGCCGGACCCTTTTAAGGGTGCCTCAAATATTCTATTGTACAGTAAGTGACTATAATATAGGCTATTTAAAGTCTTAGGCTATTTTCATTGTCCATAGAATTGTCCTTTTCTTTCACTGAAAAAAAGATTCTCTGTGTCATCAGAGAAACAGCAAATGGTGCTTTTCACCCAGTTAAATACACTATGACAAAAGTGTGGACATCCCTTTCTAACTTCAGTAATTCCAGTGAAAATAAATCTTAATACTACGCATACAAAAAGATGGTATGGAAGAACTTGACTGGCTTGCACAAGTGCACACCAGTCCCAGTTCATTTCTGTAGCCTAACTTTGCTTAAGGATTAGCTATCGCTTGTGCACAGGGACACTGCCATGCTGGAACAAAACATTTGAAATAGAAAATCCTCCTTAAAATGTTGCAACAAAGTCAAAAAACTTACATTCCCTAGAATAGTGATAGTGAATATAGATAAAATATTCGGCGAATACACGCTCTTTTTGAAGTAGTAGGTGAGCAGTGCACTGAAAAAACATATAGCAAGGATTGTGAAACAAAGGAAACACTGCCCAGGCCTACTGTACGCTTCGTTCCCTTAGCGATAGATGTCGCTGCGGTATCGTTGGACGTGGTCCGGCTTTGTCGCGCAGTCTGTTGCTTGCAAACGCTCCTGTTTCAGGTGATTCTGTTTGATCCCTTCCGGTCTCCGTACATAGCTATGTTATGACGTCATCTGGTCGGACGGGAGAGAAACTTTGAACTTGCTACGAAACTTTGTGAAACTTTGTTTCTCCCTCAACTTTCAGCTGGATTTACTCTGAGGGTCTTACACATGGATCAGAAATTGAGCATCGCTGATATGCGGCGTGTGAACTTCAGACGTTTCTGGACCAGCATGTGAGCTTGAACAAATATATCATTAAATCAGAGCACAGAGGACATGGACGAACGAGAAGGTAAGGATAACGCGAACGATATTTACTTACTTTTGGACCAGAAAATGGCTTCTTTAATTCGTATACTGATTATTTTTTATGTAGTTCCTGGACTTGTTAGTTACTCAAAACGTTTTCAGATCAGATGCAGTAGAAACTAACAAGGAATTTGTTCGTTCGATCGCTTGTTGTTGTTGTGTTTTTTTTTTGTTTTTGTTTTTTTTTTGTGTGTGTAGCTGACGTTTGCCGAGAAACAACACTCTGCCGTTTGTCAGAATTAATGTAAATTGCACAATTTCTAAATATTCAAATCCTCTTTAATAAACGTTCAGAACTGTTTTGTATAAGGTTTTGATCACACAACAAGCAAATAAACAGCTTAAATGGGTCCCTTCTGTAACCTGTTTTTCATTAAAAACTAATTTGAGACCGATATTAAAGCTGTGTTTATTAAGAGAAGATTTATTACATTTAGATTCGTTAGACATTTAGTTTTAATGCTAAAATGTTAAGTATTGGTTTAAATATAACTACACCAGTCGATCTGCAGCGCGAGATTACATAATGTGAAATTTCACCTCGAGCTCACAATTTTTAAAACACAAAATTTCCCACGTCGAGTTGAAAGTTAAATGCGTGGGATTTCCCCATGTAAACAAACATAATCTGTGTATGAGGTGCCAGTCCTGAAAATTCTTCTGATGTTTGATTGACAGATCTGACGGAGCGCGCGTGCACAGGCTGTGGCGGGAGGATTCAGGATGCGTTTCATGTGAAGGTTCTTCAAGATGCCTGGCACAACTCATGCTTTCAGTGAGTCTTAACTTGATTTCTCTTTAAACTGAGCCAAACTTGCTTGGAATGGAGCAAATAAAAAAATAAAAAATGTGTTTGATTGCTTTTCTTGGATTTGCCTACTTCTTTTAAACCATCTTAACATGGTTCGCTGATCTTAACTGGTTTCCCAGTCTTGTCTGTTGGCTGGTTTTTAGATAGATGTCTAGCTGAGCACAAGCTTTGCTAGGCTGTAGACCAACTAGTCCAGCGTAAACAAACCAGATAAGCTTTAAACTTTTGATTTTCTGCCTGATAATTGTTTTTTGTCTTTTTAAAAATATCCAGACTATTACATTAAAATGAAAGCATTCTGCATTGTTTTCTTTCATACCTACAGGTATTATCGTCTGCTTAGTTTACTGAAGCTTTTCAGTGACTACTGGGATCTTCTTAGAACTTTTACCTTAGATGTTTTATGTAAATACGTGAGAGAAAAGTTTGTTAAACAGTGAAATGATGAAAAGCGGAAATGAGACATTGAAATGACTAAAGTTGTCCTCCCTTTTCTAGCTCTCTTAAGACTGCTTAAAGGATTAGTTCACTTTCAAATAAAATTTTCCTGATAATTTACTCACCCCCATGTCATCCAAGATGTCTATGTCCTCCTTTCTTCAGTCGAAAAGAAATTAAGGTTTTTTGATGAAAACATTCCAGGATGATTCTCCTTATAGTGGACTTCAGTGGCCTCCAAACGGTTGAAGGTCAAAATTACAGTTTCTGTTTCAGTGCAATTTATTACTTAGCCCATTTTAACTACTCCGATACCACAGCAGAAACAACTAGCCTAACTAATACATTAATAAAGGCAAGTGAGCAGACTGTAAAAAGAACAAAAACTGTACACCAATCACAAGCATAGATACATACAACATAAAGTTAAAAATAAAGTATAAGATCTAACTGTAGTATTAATTTTCATGCACAGAAATGTAATAATTAAATATAAAGTGACACTGTTCACTGTATAAATGTAATATAGATTAATCTTTGTTAAAGCTGTGTTTTCTTGTTTGATTTACATGACATACAACAGCAGGTATTTATAGGTTGCTGTCAATTTAAGAGTAAGACCCCATGCACGCACACATCCGATAGATACACATCCGAATTCTCACCTCGTTCAATTAAGACATAACTGAATGTGTTTACGAGAATACTTGCCAAGAGGGGTATTTTGACTGACATAATGTATGTATATGTCCAACTTACGGAACGAACATGGCGCCAGTTTAGTTTTTTTCCGTAAGTAGAATAGGGAAGACGTAGGACATACAGAGTAAGCTTTTTTAAGAATACGGAAAGCGGAAGCACATGCAAGGCGATCATGTTTATATAAAGCATAGTTGAATTTTTTTTTTTTTTTAAATGACCGATCGTTTAGCTAGATTAGACCCTTATTCCTCGTGTGGTATTGTTTAAAGCCCTTTGAAGCTGCACTGAAACTGTAAATTTGACCTTCAACTGTTTGGAGGCCATTGAAGTCCACTATAAGGAGAATAATCCTGGAATGTTTTTTTTATCAAAAACCTTAATTTCTTTTTGACTGACGAAAGCAAGACATGAACATCTTGGATGACATGAGGGTGAGTAAATTATCAGGAAAATTTTATTTGAAAGTGAACTAATCCTTTATGGTTAATGGTGTAAAGGTTCTTTTTAAGAAAAAGCTAATGATCCAAAAACTAGAAGGTCTAAATTCAGCAGTTCTAGATTAGGCTAGATTAATGTGTCATCAAAATAGTTGCATCCCTAGTTAAAAATCTGCTTGCCCGAGTCCATACTGTTCCTATTTCTAAGGTCAGCTCTTAATTGTACCAGTGACCATTGTTGCATAAAGGACATCAGTTAACACAACTGACCTCAGGAGACATTTTATTTGAAGACTATTCTTAGTTGTGGTTTGTCAACTATTTTGACTTATTTTTTGCTATTAAACCTTACAGTGAATTAAAGTAGAAGCTTTTATGCTCAATCAGACCTTTAGACTCATTGAAACTAATTTGAGAATGACGCCCATGGATGTAAACCCAGTGGCCTTAATGCTGCCTGAGAGGTAGGAAAAAACCCTTATGTCAAGTCATTCCTAAAGTCCATAGCCAAAGATTATGGAACAGTTTTGTCATCATGATTGAATCAGTCTTGTGCTGGGAGATTTAGGACCAAATGGAGGCTCTGGGGGTTCCATCATGTTCCTTGAGGGCAGAAATTACTCCAGGGTCTACAACATTTTTTGCAATCTGGAACAAGGGTACACCTTTTTTCACCGGTTGAATTTTTTCTTGGTAAATTTTAGTTTCCCAATTAAATCATAAAAGCTTGTTATCACTGGCTTAATACCATCACAAGGTTTATATAGATTGGTGCTTGAATACACATAGAGTAATTAACTTCTTTTTACTGTTTAATTTATTATTAGCTTAATTGATTATGACTCTTTGTTTCTCTATGTAATCCCTCTTGTTGTGGCAAGCATTCCCTGTTTTCCTATAAGCTTTTAGTTTCAGTGCAGGTAGGATCTCCTCTCTGGTTAGTTGTCACATTCCCAGACATCGGCTCATAGCTCTGCAAGACAAATACAAGACCTTTTTCCCCCCCTTTCTACCCCTTTTGTGATTGGAGGGACAGACTGAACTCTTATGCTTTTAATGACTGTTCTAACTATAATTATAGGAGGGCCTGGAATGTCTTCTGAAAGAATGCATCCCGGATCTGAATTTCCCTTTTTACTTACATTTACTAGTGATTCAAATGTGATTTATGTTGTGTGTAGTTTTATAGCCAACGTTTTTTAATACCTTCTTAACTTTGTTGCAACATTTTGTTATTTATTGTTGTTATCTGTCAGCTTTCATAAGTCACATTTTATGTGAAAGTACCTGCAGAAAGATAGCACTGTTTTTTTTGTGTTTTGTTTTTTATGGTATTGATTGAATCCATGCATTGCTGTTTTGACCATGACCAAATCCAGATTTAAAATAATATTCTCTTGCATCTTTAAACAAAGGTTTTTGTAGGATTTGAGGATTTGTTTTAATGTGAGGTGATTATTTTGACGGGACTTTATATGTCTGCTCCCTTTATTTCTTTTGATCTTAATCATTTAGTTCTGCGAATGAGATAGAACAGAGCTAATAGATGTCATGGGGTACCTGCAAGGATCAGGAGGTTGGAATACCAGTTGTGGGCAGCAGAATGTTTCTTTGTGAATGCTAGAATGAAGGAAGTGAAGGACTGTTTGTTCTCTATCTGTACTGTTTGTCTTGAGTGTATGTCAAGGTTTGAATCATTTCTTTTGTTTAACGTGAAGCCTGTTATTTTTCTTCTGGGTGTAAACTGGAAAGAGAAAGAGAGATTTCTTGAGATACCTGGTCATGTAAAAGGGTGTTAAAGAGGTTCTGTGTGAGCGTTGTTTGCAATGGCAGTATTTTTAGGTCATTGTTATAATTATTTAAATGTCCCAAGAAATCAGTTGTTATTGTCTATGTCTTTCAGAGGTTTCTTTTCTTTTCTTTTCTTTTCTTTTCTTTTCTTTTCTTTTCTTTTCTTTTCTTTTCTTTTCTTTTCTTTTCTTTTCTTTTGAGAGCTTAAATGGTGAGGGGGTCATAAATAACTAGGAAATTCACAAAATATGGTTATTGGTCAATATTAGTTTTTTTTTTTTATTGGTATTGGTTGATATTGAATATACACTTAAAAGTTTGGATTTTTTTTTTTTTATATATATATATATATATATATATATATATATATATATATATATATATATATATATATATATATATATATATATATATATATATATATATATGACTTTATTAATTTGATCAAAATATGCTGCAAAAATTAATTAAACATTACAAGGTAAAATAACTGTTTTCTATTTTAATATATACTTTAAAACATAATTTATTCCTCTCATGGTAAATCTGAATTTTCAGTAGCCATTTGTCCAATCGTCAGTTGCATATGATCCATTAGATGCTCACCTAATGCTCATTTTAAATTGATCTTTAAGAACATGAATAATTTAATAACACTAAATGTAATCTCTACCAAATATCAGAATGCAAATGCATTTTTCATACTGTTAAATTATTTATATTACAATGCCTAAATTCACTTAAAGTGTTCAAATTATGAAGTTAATATGAGCTTATCTAAGTTCTGTGCATTGGTATTCTCCATTAGGAACATGACAAACATGTTTGGAAATTAGAGACCAAAATGTACCGGTCGCATCTGGTGCACAGGTGAAAGTTTGTCATATGTGCACACCTGCTCTGCCTTTGCAATGTCCTCACAGATGTTAGTTCACCATGTTTGCCAGAGGATGATTCACAAACATTTTCATCTGTTATGATGTCACTGTCAGAACACAAGTTGCCCAACTTGTGAGCAGGTTTCATCCCACAGGCACACAAATGGTGTCCCTAGACTGGATGAGAAGGTTCTACCCACTCTGTCTGGGTGACTGACTTATTGTGTCTGCCTCTAGAAGCAGAGCTTGTCAACATTCCTCCAAACAAAGGCAACAATCGGGCACATGGCCAAAATCTAGCCATTCTGTCGACAGGCTTGAGGGTTTGGTGGCCTTCTCGCACTAATGTGATCATTATCAGAACGTCTCAGCACTATGTTGCTTTTCCACATCCTCCCTACGTTCATTCCATTGAGTGGATTTTTTTTTTCAGTTTTCCCCATTTCTTTCCCTCTATTTCCCTTTTTCTGGCACATGGTGTACCAGAGAAAACAGCATTCAGCAGAACATTGCATGCCAGACGCTTCCCTTTGGCACTTTGTCTCGTTGGGTTTGTCAGAAAGTTGGTTTCGAGTGATAGTTGGCCTTCAGTTTGCAGGGCTTGATTTAGATGCTAAAAAATCTGCAACATATAGCTTTAAATGTGAACTCAGAATTCTAAAATTGGGGGGAAAATTACTATAACTTTTATTTAAGTTAGTACATTTCCATTCATACCACACACCAAGCCATTCGTGCTGCGTGCCAAGTCAATTTTAATAGGGTATTTAAAAAGATTAATTGTTAATACCTTCAGCATTGTAGAATAATTCATGTTTTCCTCATTGTGGAAATAAAGCTCATTGAACTTCTGGAACATGGCCTGGGGATGATTTCCTGCCTGGATGCTTGGACTTTGCTTTGGTTCAGACTTGGTGGCTGTCTACCTCCTTTCCTGACCAGAGTCTCTTAAAAAATAAGTAACCATTGTCTGTGAGTTTAATCCTGCTCTTTTACCCTGGCGGCAAGATGCTTTACTTTCTTACCTGCAGGTGTTACCTTTAATTTGTGCCTTTTGGAGCATTAAGGATCTAAAATTCTGTGCTTTATTCACAGTGGAAAATTTGGCCAGATTCGCTCTTTACAAAATTGTTTTAGCTTCAAGGTTTTTTCAAGTGGCTGCTTCAGTTCTGTCCTAATAGACTTATGATCAATAATGATCCAGGAACAGTGTTGTAATAACTACCTAAAAATAGCATGAATAATAACTACACAGTTCAGAGGTGTAATAAATCATAGTATATTGATTACCTATTAGCGATTCATTTATAAAATTAAAATTATGTAAGACAAAACAGTCCAACTATTTGGTATCGTTATTTGTCATTATATTTATGAAGAGTTGTTTTATGATCCCTAATATAACAGCACACATACTTTACAGTGACTGTATGAGCGGGATTTGTTGTATATTTAGCAGAAATATTTAGGGCATTCATCATGGTACTGCCATTTGCCTCCAAGGCTTTACTTTAAAGTTACACAGCCATTAGGTGTTTCACATCTGATGTAGGTCCCAGTTGCCCCCCTCCTCACCTCACCTAGTCTGGCAAAACAAGCTGTGGCATGTAAAGAGGAACTTTTTGCTTTTCAAGCATCCTTCCCTGTCTCCTCTGGACAAGTGATCCTTTATTGTTTCAAAAGGCCTCAAGGTGCAAGTGCTCTGCTGTTCAAAGTCTTTAATTAGGTTCCTTTTTTTTCCTCATAGGAAGTAAATAATAGCTTAAAGTGGCATAGCTTGTATCCCAACATCAGGTTTCAATTGTAGGTAGGGTGGCTGAAAGAAGAGTGTAGGAGAAAATTTCATGACTTGTTTTGGCTCATGTCCCAAATTCCTTAACTATAGTGTTTGTGTGTTGCCCGGTTGGACTTTGTCTCGGCCACGATTGAAAGAATGTTTTTGTACGTACTGCATGTGTCTCTTTTGACATCATTGACCACTGCTTTAGCTTTACCTCAGATACTAAGAAAATATGTCTTAGAAGTAGAATGTACTTTGTGAGTTATGCCATTTTCAGACGTATGGCTGAAATACTGTAGACATTCAATAACTTATGTTTTTACTATCCTTTGGACCATCTGTTGAACCCAAATGTTTGGTAAATGTTAAAGTTCAACTAACAATGAAATAATTGACCATTTCGTTCCAAACCTGAATGACATTCTTTTGGCTGTGAAACTCAAAAGAAGAAATATTGAAGAATATCCTGACCACTCTTTTGCATGTAACGAAAGTATTTTGAACTGTCAAGCTCTAAAAAGACAAACAAACAAATAAATAATAAAACTTTAATTAAAGTAGTCAACCTGTGAACTAAGCTATATGTTGCAAGTCTTCTGATATATATTTTTTTGTGAGGAACAGAAGAGTGACTATTCTTCAATATTGCTGCTCCTTGTATTCTACTGAATAAGGAAAGTCCTGTGGGTTTGGAACAGAATGACGGAGAGTAAATGATTGTTAGGTAAAATATATATGTGTGAAATTCCCATTGACATGGTGAACATGTAAAATACCTAAAACAGTCACATGCTTTGGTACTGAGCAAAGCAATCCTCCTCACTTGCTAAACATTTCAGTCAATCAGGTTTCTATTCTCTCCTGGAGAGCTAAATTCAGAGCAGTTGCTTAAGGGAAAGTCTGTAAGCAGAATGTTTCACTTACAGACTCTTCCATTCTTTTTTCCCCAGGTGTTCTGTGTGCTTTGATCTGCTGACAAACTGGTACTTTGAGAAAGAGGGGAGGCTGTACTGTCACAAACATTACTGCGAGAAGTTTGGAGAGTTGTGCCATGGTTGCTCGCTGCTTATGACAGGACCTGCTATGGTAAGAAAAGCCATGTGAACTTGTCTGAATTTCATTGCAGTCTATTTGTTTTTCTTGAGAGTTTCAGAAAAAAACAGAGAGAGTAAAGAAACTCACTATCAGCTGCAAGGTCTTAAGAAGATAATGTCAGAAGGTTCTGCTAACCTGCGCAAGAACCACTTAGATAACATGCCATTGTCTCATTCAGTAAATATTTACATGGCTAAAACAAGAAGTCGAATGAAGGCAGGCAAAGTCAATAAATGCAAATGTTTTTCATAGTCCTGCAGAGGTCACTGATAAGGTAAAGGTTGGTGAACAGGATTTAAACTTTCTTTTCCACTCCTAAAGGCCCAGATATACCTCAAACAGAATCGAAGAACAAACTGATGTGACGTCACTTTGAACAAAATCGGGCCAAAACAAAGTTCGTTTGGAGTTTGTTTTGGGAGTTCGAAATGGCTTGCCAAAGCGAACTCTCAGAAAAAGTTCGCTCCAGCTACAAAACACCTTCGAACTACCATTGGTTCGTGATGATAACGTAATAGGAGGTGTGCGCTAAGGCTCTGTCGTCTTTTACATGGAACTCTTCTGACTCATTTAATCTGTTGAGTCTGTCACACTGGAGAGCCGCTTTGTAGTAGAAAATGAAGTACTTTGATAAAATGAGACACTGACACTGTTTTTCATGTTTGATACTGTAAAGCTGCTTGCTTTTAAGCAACCGATTGAATTAAATGCCATATAAATAAACAAGACGTGACTTTACTGGAGTGCTAATTTGCAGAGCTCGTGCTAACATGTTATGATCAGATGCTTTTCTTATGCTTTCTATAAAAAATAGTGTTGTCTTGTTTATTTTGTTATTGAGAGGAAAGCGTGCAGCACTTATTTACATATTCATCTAAACGCCACTCTCAGCAGTTTGGGCGGAGTCAGATATTTGATAACAGTATATCGCTGCTCAGGTATTTCGAACTTCTTTTTACTCCTAAACGAAGAACAAAAAAGAACTTCGTTGTGAGTATATAGAGGTCTTAATGTGAGTGGTGAATCCCATTTGAGTGATGAGTGAGGAAAGCATATGAAACACACGCTTCAGTCTCTTTATGAAGTCCTTATGTCAGCATTATTTTTTTCTAACAATTTTATGAGTCAAAAATGGCTGTCTCATAAATGATCAAAGCTCTGCTATATCTATTAAATAATTACAATATATCATCAAAGGTGGAAGTTACAATTATCCAAACTTTCATCAGATTCAACAGAGCTTGTGCTGATGTGTCATTGATTGTTTTGCAGCCTTAATGGGATGGTTCACTTTACAATTAGATTCCGTTAGTTAAGGTTAGTTAATGCATTAACTAATATTAACTAAAAATGAGCAATACATTTGTTACAGTACTTAATAGTCTTTGTTAACATTAATTAATAAAAATACAGCTGTTTGTTCGTTCATGTTAGTTCAGGTTCATTAACTAGTGTTAAAGAAACAACTTTTGATTTTAATTATCTATTAGTAAATAGATAAATTAGTAAAAAGATTTAACTAAGATTAAAGTAAGATCTGTTCCTCTTACAAAGTAATAGTGTTGTAAGAATACCAATTAAGCAAACTTTTACATTCAAGGACCCACCTAGAGAAGTATAGACCTAATCTATCTCAAGACCAGAAATTGAGTATTTAATTAAGATAATTTTATTTTATAGTAAAACTGTAAAACTTCAATGCTAATATTTGTTTTAAAGCTGCCCTCGAATGAAAAATTGAATTTATTTAGGCATAGTCAAAGAGTTCAGTACATGGAAATGACATACAGTGAGTCTCAAACTCCATTGTTTCCTCCTTCTTGTATAAATCTCATTTGTTTAAAAGACCTCCGAAGAACAGGCGAATCTCAACATAACACCGACTGTTACGTAACAGTCGGGGTGTATGCCCCCAATATTTGCATATGCCAGCCCATGTTCCCAACATTATGAAAGGGATTAGACAAGGGCAGAACGTCTGGATGTGCATAGCCTAATCAACAGACTAGGTAAACAAGCAAGAACAATAGCGAAAAATGGCAGATGGAGCGATAATAACTGACATGATTCATGATAACATGATATTTTTAGTGATATTTGTAAATTGTCTTTCTAAATGTTTCGTTAGCATTTTGCTAATGTTCTGTTAAATGTGGTTAAAGTTACCATCGTTTCTTACTGTATTCACGGAGACCAGAGCCGTCGCTATTTTCATTTTTAAACACTTGCAGTCTGTATAATTCATAAACACAACATCATTCTTTATAAATCTCTCCAACAGTGTAGCATTAGCCATTAGCCACGGATCACAGCCTCAAATTCATTCAGAATCACATGTAAACAATATAACAGTATACAATACTCACATAATCCGACACATACATGCTGCATGCATGACGAACACTTTGTAAAGATCCATTTGAGGGTTATTTTAGCTGGTAAACTTTGTTTATGCACTGTTCAAGGCAAGCGCGAGCTCCGTGGGCGTGGAGCACCAGATTTAAAGGGCCAGTAGCCCTGAATCGGCTCATTTATAATATTGCTCCAAAATAGGCAGTTAAAAAAATGAATAAAAAAAAATCTATGGGGTATTTTGAGCTGAAACTTCACAGACACATTCAGGGGACACCTTAGACTTATATTACATCTTTTTAAAAAAAGTTCTAGGCAACCTTTAAAAAGTATATGAAATATGTCCAAAAAAACTTGAAACTGACTCACTCCGGTGCAGATATGAACTGTAACTGTGAGTGTTGTTAAATTCATCGTGCGTTCAGCACAGAGGACACACTAATGCATATTCCGTTTATGTGCTTCCTTATTTGTTGGTAGATAGCCAAATGCACATGAAGGAATGAAAACAACACATTCTTTATATCTATGAAAGACAACAGTGCAACAGTGAGTTGAACAGATGAAAGAGATGAATGAACAGACCTGAAATGGCCTTTCATGACATTTGGATTCTCCGGTGTAATGAAGACTCTTGCAGAATACAGTGCAGTGTTTGGAGTGAACCAAACGGCGGTTCTAGGATTTGATCTTCAGGGGGGGCTTAGCCCTCAGTGAGAATATGTAGCAAGAGACCATCTCTTAAATGGTGCCTCTTTAAAAAAATAAATACATTTTTGTATATATACAGTCGTGGCCAGAATATAAATATGATCAAAGATGACTGTAAAAATAAATCTGCATTGTTTATCCTTTTGATCTTTAATTCATAAAATGAGCAAAAATCTAACCTTTCAATGAAGGAAAAGAATTGAAAGTGGGGGCAAAGTCACTTTATGAAATAAATCTTTTTCTCCAAAACACGTTGGCCACAATTATTGGCACCCTTTTATTCAATTCTTTTTGCAACCTCCTTTTGCCAAGATAACAGCTCTGAGTCTCTTCTATAATATCTGATGAGTTTGGAGAACACCTGACAAGAGATCAGAGATCAGAGATCATTCCTTCATGCAAAATCTCTCCAGATCCTTCAGATTCCCAGCTCCATGTTGTGCTTCTTCTCTTCAGTTCACTCCACTCATTTTCTTTAGGGTTCAGGTCAGGGGACTGGGATGGCCATGTCAGAAGCTTCATTTTGTGCTCATTGACACATTTTTGTGCTGGTTTTGATGTTTGTTTTGGATCATTGTCCCGACGGATGATCCAACCACAGCCCATTATTGGATTTCTAGCAGAAGCAGTCAGGTTTTGATTTTTTTTTATCTGTTGGTATTTGATAGAATCCATGATACCATGTATCTGAACAAGATGTCCAGGACCTCCAGCAGAAAAACAGGCCCACAACATTAAAGATCCAGCAGTATATTTAACCGTGTACATGGGGCACTTTTTATTCATGTGTGCACCAAACCCATCTGGTGGGTTTGCTGCCAAAAAGCTCTTTTTTTAGTTTCGTCTGACCGTAGAAGCCGGTCCCGTTTGAAGTTCCAGTCTTGTCTGACAACTGAATATGCTGGAGATTGTTTCTGGATGAGAGCAGAGGATTTTTATTGAAACCCTCCCGAACATCTTGTGGGGATGTAGGTGCTGTTTGGTATTTTTTTTTTTTTTTTTAGGCTTTCTGAGACTTTCCTCCTCACCACGCATTAGGACGATTTAGACACACGTCATCTTCCAGGCAGATTTGTAACATCTTTAGTTGATTGGAACATCTTAATTATTGCCCTGATAGTGGAAATGGGGATTTTCAATGCTTCAGCTATTTTCTTACAGCCACTTTCAGTTTTGTGAAGCCCAACAATCTTTTGCTGCACATCAGAACTATATTCTTTGGTTTTTCTCATTGTGATGAATGATTAAGGGAATTTGGCCTTTGTGTTTCCTCATGTTTATACTCCCTCTGGAACAGGAAGTCATGGCTGGACAACTTCATGATCACCCTGGTTTGCTAACAAAATGTAAATATGAATGGGAATATACTTCAGAGATATTTTACTCATAAAAAATTCTAGGGGTGCCAATAATTGTGGCCAACATGTTTTTGAGAAAAACATTTATTTCTTAATGTTATTTTCCCCCCACTTTCAATTCTTTTCCTTCAATGAAAGGTTAGATTCTTGCTAATTTTATGAATTAAAGATCAAAAGGATAAACAATGCAGATTTATTTTTAGAGTCATCTTTGATCAAGGGTGCCAATAATTCCTCTCACAGACATGAGAAATATATCTACAGAAAACTTGAAATGTCTACTTTTAAATGAAACTATTCAAAACGAAAAGTAGGCTATTCTCTGATTTTGTAATCTTTATTAAATGTGCATTTAAAATGCAGATAGACATTTTGAATGATTTAACACACCATTTTGACAGTACTATATATGGTTTGTCTGTGTTGAAGCCATCTTAGTTATCTTCATAAGGATAATGTAGCCTATATTTATAATGCTATGCTAATCTATATAGCCTTTATCACTGTATAGAATAAGATAAAATAAAATATTTTCTGCCTCAATGTGCATCAGAAAGACTTTTCAGTTCTTTGGGATACATTCAGGCAGTGTTTTTTTTACTCCAGCTTCAGAAATCAGATATACTAAATGCTTGTCTTCCTTCATAAAAATTTGCTAAAGACAGAATGCACAAAGTAAAAATAAAGGTGCCTTGTGTTTATCAGTTGTTTATCAGTATCTGATTACCCTTAAGTGTAGTTGTATGCAATGGTGTAATTCATTGACTTAAAAAAACAATGAAAAAGACAAAATAAAGTAAAGATGAATTTGACTGATAACATTTTCTTTTTTCTATAGGTTTCAAGGTTTCTATAGATATCGCAATATATCGATATTGTGAATTCTTTTGGCCACGATAACTGTGGTGTGAAAAATCTGATATCGTGACAGCCCTAATATATAACTCATTCGTTTTCTCATGTGTCTCAAAAAAACTTGAATCATAGCTCCCTTTGTTAATCTCTGTCTTGATTTCAGCCTAACTGTTATTGCTGACTGTTATAAATGATCTCATTCCTTTGAACAGAATGACTGATCTGAAGGCTGGAATGGCCACAGTGTTGTGTGCTGTTTCATCATGGGTCTGGAATGCCTTTGCCTGGGCTTCAATGAGGAGCTTTGTAATCATAATGCTGATGGAAGCTGTATCAATGTGAGAGAGACTTACAAATCCATCTCTAATGTAAACAAATCACTTCTCACTAAAACAGGTAGTTTTTAAATGGGTTAAGAGAAAAAGGGGGAGAAAGAGGAGAATTTGCCAGTGATCAAAAAGCATAATGGGCCTTTTCTGTTTGGGCTTGGATTAACTGATGCCAAGTATTTCTGGTTGGAGAGACCCAGGGTGCATTGCCAGTTGGGCTCAGAAGCACAAGCAGCGGGGTGTCAACCTTTGAAAGACAGGCAGGGAGAAATTACATCCTCACAGCTGATGTGCTTGTTTAAATGTGTTTGTGTATTTGTTCATAGACCATCCATGATAATGAAAATGATTTTCTTTGGCTGCCTGAAAGTTGATGAATGAGTTCCTCATTGTTGTTCAGTTTAGTTCATTTTCTGGCCTATTTGTGTTCTTCCTTTCTTCCATCTTGGTATGAACTTTTTATGTCTAAAGCTGCTGTACTGGTTTTGCCACCACTTTTATAGCACATCAAATGTTGAGAAATAAATGGTGAGAAATAAACTTGGTAAATGAGATGTGTAGGGTTTTTTTTCCTGTTCTTTGTTCAGTTAGCTGTGATGATGTGACTCCTTGAGTCCTAAGGAAGGGGTGGCTCTTTTACAATGTACTGATGGGAAACAGCCTCTCAAAAGCACATTCACTCTGTACTGTAACACACAGGAAGGTATGACATTTATGAGTCGTGTAAGCACCAAAAAGATTTGAGACATCATGCTTACTCACAAGTTGAACCAAGTGTCAAGCAGTTCAACTAACTGCCCTTGAGCAAAGCACTGTAAATGTAGTCAGTGAAAAATCAATTGCCTCACTCCCATACTCTGTCTGCTCCACACACACACACACACACACACACACATACATTTTATATATATTTATATATAATTTGTAATGGTGATATGCATTTCCATTTTATGCTAGAATGAGTGAGACCAAAACCAAGTAGGCATAAAATCCTCTAATTGCCTGTTTGCATGTTCTACACTCTGATTGTTGAATAGTTTAGTCTGCATGAGGAGGTGTGGCTTACCCAGCTGAGAAATTACCCAAGAATTTGGTTAGTCAAACCCTGGGACCGTTGATTCACAGCTCGGTAAACATAACTGCTAATCTGTCTTTTGTGGTACACATAAAATGAAATCTCAGCGTGACCTCATACTTTCTCCATTCAGCCACAATGAAAGGAAGAGCCAGAGGATTATTGGTTAAATAATTTTCCATTCACAATAAGAGAATAAAAGTCTGTTTCTGTTCCATAACCCTTGTTGATTGGCAGTTCTTTTTATTTAGAATTTATGAGTTTGTGTGCCTTCATAATACAGTTCAAAAAGATCTGCAAAGTGTGTGTGTGTGTGTGTGTAATATCTTTCTAAGGAGTGAAATGGAGAGCTACTAAGATTTTGGCACTGAGACTTTGATTTATTTGCAAAATCGAGGTAATGAATGTGTATGTGGGTTTTATTTGGCTTTTATTCTGAGATAAATGTGTCCTTAGAAGTTGAATTAATCCCACAAAACTTCCCTTTGGAGACATCCTCAAATGTAAGAAAATCATTAATAAACACTTTTTTAGTGTTAAAAGTGCAAGATGTTTTCTTAGGGAAGTAGTGTTGGTCTGAAGTTAATAGAATATGCTATATATCAAAACAGTACTTTAAAATATCCTAAATCCCTTTAAAGAAAGAGATTTGGGATATTTAATTGCTTACAAGATTTAATTACTTACAAGAAAAAAAAATGTGTTTGATTTATGAATTCTGTGGAGTTGTATTCGCTAGTGGTTAGTAAATGACTGTTTATGGTTAATGTATTTCCAGTAAATTCTCAGAATAAAATGTTATGTGTAGTTCTTTCCGGTTCTTTTGTTTCTTAGGGTAAAATGTCAGTAAAAATAAAAAGAGAAAACTGTTTTTCTTCGTGTAAAAGTGTTTTTTTTTTTTTTTAAGATTTATGAGAGGGAGGTCAAAGCAAGAGCCTGCATTAGATAGAGGTAGGAGGTGTTAAACAGAGACTGACACAAATTACGTTGTGTAAGAGCATGGGATCATGGTTATAGAAAGGGTCTGGCAGCCTTATGTCTCTTCTGATAACAGATTGGCCCAGACACTTGCAGGTGTTACAGAAAAAGATAGCACACATGCTCACGTCACTGCCAAAGAACGCAGACTGAACGAAGACAGTACACCGACACAAAGCAGATGAAGCGCAATGAAAGCATGATCCACCATGCCTGAGCTTGGCAGAGAGAGCTGTGAGCATACACTGAGAGTATTCCATAAAGATTGTATCTGGACATTGTCAGGGCTGATATTGCTGGCATTTAGGATTTTCTTTTGCGATGTCCAAAGTGGGCATTAGGAATGAAATCACGAGGCATCTGATGTTCTGACCTGCGCTGGGCATTTGTGTGTTTCAGGTGGCAGGAGACTATAAATACCACCCTGAATGCTTTGTGTGTTTGAGCTGCAGGGTAGTGATTGAGGATCAGGATACCTATGCCTTAGTGGAACGTACCAAACTTTACTGGTGAGTAACTTCACACTTTTCAACTCCAAACTTTACATATAGATTGTACTGGTACAGAAACTAGACTGTATTAATGATTCCTCTTGTGTTGACTTTACATATCTTAGCTAGGATGACCAGATGTCTTGGTTTTACAAGGTGCGCCCAGACAATTCACATACAAAAAAAGTACATATGTCCCATTTTCAGTATTAGGCTTACTCAATTTTCAATTTGAATTAAAGGGATAGTTCACCCAAAAATGAAAAATGCACTCATAAGCACGAGACATCACTGCCGTTGTCAGAGCGCAATCAGACCTCACTAAGCGAATGCTGAACTCAGTTGGACATTGTGGTGTTTTAGAGGTAAAAAATTATATAAATACTGTTCGGTTTCTCGCACAAACCAATCGTTTCGTGTCTTAGGACATCAATGTGCCGTCACGAGCCGCAGGGTTTAATTAGGATTTTTCTGCAAGTTTTCTCAACTCTTATTGATAGTTCCCATCCACTCGCATTATTTGACTGACAGACTGCAGTGGTTGCAGTTAAAAATCATCATTTGTGTTCTACTGAAGAAACAAAGTCACCTACATCTTGGATGCGCTGGGGGTAAGCAGATAAACATCAGATTTTCATTTTTGGGTGAACTATCCCTTTAAGTATCTTCAGTGTCAATTTATCTACAGTCTCTGGTACCATTTGTGGTGCTGCTCAATAGGATGACAGAAACACAAAGCTGTTTTTGAAAGACAAACTGAACAAAATCTAAGAATTTCTTTGTGCAACACGTGGATTTATGTGGTGTTTTATGAGGGTTTCTACTCTCAGCTTACATTTTTTACACTTATAAAGGTAAATCATCAAATTGGCATTGCATTTCTATTATTATTTTATGTAATAATAGGTGGACACCTCTCATTAAAAAAAGCCCGTTTGTCCTGGTTTTAGACTTTTAAAAAATCTGGTCACCCTTATTTTAGTTACATACCGTACTGGTAACCAAATTAACTGGTGAGGAAACCTTATGCAATTTTATTCTTTTATAAAATGTATTCTTTAATAAACTGACCCATTGATTTTAATGCATCAATTTATATTTATGTAGAATAGTTTTATGTACAATTAAGAGACTTTTTTTTTTTCATGAATAAGGCTTATTTCCAAATTTTACTGAGAAAACGATACATAAATTAACTGTCCGTGGGGAGACTTTTCAAATTAAATTCAAACTGTGGGAACTTAAATGTATATTATATCCAAACAGTAATGGTAAACAGAATTTAATATTGAATATGATAATAATCATTATCTCCTATTTTTTTTTATCTAAAAGGCTTTTTATTGGACTTAACTTGCATTTTGTGTGTACTCAGTTTGCTATTTTGTAGTTTCTCTTCATTTGTTGTTTTCATTAAAGCACAGGCAGGTTGACACATCTGAGCGTTACATAACATGTCTGGAGGTGACTTGCTCTTGTCAGGTCTTGCCTTAAAAGTTCAGGTCCTAAAGTTTTCGAACTCTAGTAAGGCTCATCAGCTTGTCTTTCTCACACAGTGGTAAATGTTACAAGCAGGTGGTCCTGACACCGATGTTGGAGAAGCGTGGTTTGGCTGACTCTCCAACAGACCTGCTCCCTCACACAGTGACTCTGGTTTCCATGCCTTCTGCCACCAATGGTAAAAGGGGCTTCTCTGTCAGTGTGATTAGAGACTGCACCAGTGCCACGGCCAGTGTCCAGGTCAAAGAGTAAGTGAAGACATGCAGAATTTAATTAACATGTTTAAAAAAAAACAAAAAAAACAACAACTTTATGCATCCCCTGCTTTCCTTACTTGAGATCTTCGTTTGAGTTTTGGTTAAGCAAGCAGAATATGCCGAGAAATATTTTGAATAATAGCGACTTGAAGTTATTTATCACCTCACAGATTCATCACAATGCCACCACACCCCATGCCAGAGACACTATTAATGCCATAAGGAATGTGTTGCATAACTGTGGTGATACAACTGCTCGTGTTGGACTGAGGGCACAAACTGACAATTTGTTTTTGTGTTCTTTGGATTTAAAACCTTAACAGAAAGCTATGAGATTTCTCCCATCATGTCTTTTGATGAAAATTCCCCAAAACCTTATCCTTACAGGGTCAGAGGGATGCATATCAGTCCAGAGGTTCGGAACGCCATCCATGTTGGCGACCGAATCCTGGAGATCAATGGACTCCCGGTGTCAGCTTTGATGGAGGAGGAGGTACTTTCCATTTATTACTGCTACCATGCTTGATATTAGCTTTGAGGTGAGGTGAAATCGTGCCAACGCTAACGTGTTGAAGCAGTGTGACAATACAGAGGAACGCCATGGTAACCATTTGAAATAGAAACTCATACCATAGCTTGTCTCAGCACATACAATGACACTCCTTTCATACCTTGGTAATTACTTTAACCTGGTCATCACACTGAATTTAAATTACTTCCTAGAAACAGGCTCTTTGTTATTGCTTTGTTTTTTTTTTGTGTGTTTTTTAAATTCATATGACACTTGGCGCTTTGCTATAACTTCATTGACCTGCATCTGTTTTGTTTTTTGTTAGTGTTAATGTTGCAGAAGCAATATTTAGTTTTCTTAAGAATAGAATGTAAGGAGTCACGCATGGTTTAACTTTTTACGCATACCTGCGTTGGGAGGTTTGTGTGAACTCTGATTTAAATGCTTTGCATTCTCATTGTGCATTTGTAAATGTGATTTCATTTTCCCACCATTTCTCCTTAACATTTGAATTCCACTGCTTCTCATCTGTTGTCATGGATTTGTGCCTTAATTTAATCATGTGCCATTGAGGTTTTAGGACTGACTTTGTTTGGCAGCCATCTGCCTGTTGTAATGAGCAGCTTGAGGTCCACTTAATCCTAAAAATGGAAAAACGTAAAGTCCTAAAATGGAACGTAGACACAATTACAGAAAGCTGTTGGATGTCCTCATTACTGGATGTCCAGATTTGTCAACCTAAAAATATTGAATCTCAAATGTATTCCACTGTTCCTGTGTATTACATAATTTATTGTTGGTATTGAAGGCTTATCTTTTGCACCTTTAGAAAGACCTTTTGTGTGGCACCAGCTTTGACTGGGAGGGAAATCAATGTTATCTATGTGAACAGCACTAGTGCACAATGCTTACGTTTTATGGCTAAATGCTGTCCTCTAGCTTTTATTGTTGTTGTGGCGCACAGGCACTTAAAAAATGACGAGTTCTTTTGTGACCTTCTGAATTCTGATTGGTCATTTCAGGTGGAGGACCTCATCCATCGGACCAGTCAGACACTACAGCTGTTGATGGAATATGATCCAGTCAGACAGCGTCTGGACCGACTGCGCCTGGGCACTTCCTGCAATCAACTTGGTGTCCCCGCAGCCTCCCGTATGCGTCTGTCCTCCCAGGCAGATGCTGAGATTGAGCGGAGTGACACAGTGGACAATAGGACGTTAAAGAGGAGGTCCCTCAGGTAACTTAACCAGTCAGGTTTCAGCACTGGGCTTGTGTAGGTTTAGCATTTAAAACTGTTTGTTTATTCCAAGTGGATGTGGACATACAAGAAATGGTGCAAAGTAAATATACATTACACACTCCTATTCTCATTGCTATTTGGGCTTATACAAAATTAATACTTTTATCTTGTGTGTTGTAGACGTAGCAACAGCACCTGCAAGTCTCCAGTCTCATCTCCTAAGGAACCTCAAGTTCTGACTCGAGATATTGGGCGTTCTGAATCCCTCCGCTCTCCTTCCAGCTGGTCCCACCGTATCTTCCGTCCCTGTGACCTCATCCATGGAGAAATCCTTGGAAAAGGCTTCTTTGGACAGGCCATTAAGGTGTGCATATGTTTAACAACATATCTAATTTTCCTTGTAATGCAGTCATTGGTTCCACAAAGTAGTCTAGAAGAACTGTATCGCTGCATTGAATACGTGTAGTTCATTGTTGGAGGATAGGCTTGTATTTCCTTCTGTACCAAAATCATAAGGAATTTCGGTTCTGATTCCACAACTCTAAATTGCGTTTTCTTAATCATTGAATTTCCAAACAACTCAGCTGAAGAAATTTCTATTGCCTTGGAATGCCACAGTGCAGGATTATAGTTCCATTCACAACTGGCAGAAGAATGCAGAAGTTTGAGAACTCTTAATGAAGTTCATTTAAGGGATAGTTAATCCAAAAGTGAACATTTTGTCATCATTTACTCACCCTCATGTTATTCCAAACCTGTATAACAGAAAAGAAGATATGTTAAAGAATGTTGGTAATCAAAGAGTTGACAGTAGCCACTGACTTCTATAGAAGGGAGGGGAAAAAATACTATGGAAGTCAATGGCTACCGTCAGGTTACCAACATTATTTAAAATATCTTCTTTCATGTTCAACAGAAGGAAGAAACTCATGCAGGTTTTGAACAACATGAGGATGAATGCCAGTAAACGATGACAAGTTTTTCATTTTTGGGTGAACTATCCCTTTAAAACTATTTGGTTCCAATATTTTTGAAGAACTGTAATCATTTTTTCAATTTCCAAACCTAATACTGTGTGATCTTCTGTAGGTGACCCATAAAGCCACAGGTGAGGTTATGGTCATGAAGGAGCTGATCCGCTGTGATGAAGAGACACAGAAAACGTTCCTAAAGGAGGTATGAAGATCCCTTTCTTTCCCCACAAGTATCTCTCATTCCTCCATCTGATTACCTCCTTAATTTTTTCCTTCATCTCTCCGTATCCACTTTTATTCCTTCCATCCCTTTGTTGTCTGCACTTGGTCACTATCAGAGTGTGATTTAAACAGATAAAACAGATCCATGTGGCGCCGGGATACAGCGTTGCTGTAGGGTTTGTGATTTTCTTCAGAGGAAAAGAGATTTAGTCTTAGATTTATCCAGTCTGCATTTAGTATGAATAACTTTTAAGAATCTCAACGATTAGTGTTTTTCTCTCTCTCTCACTCTCTCTTTTCCAGGTAAAAGTGATGAGAAGTCTTGATCATCCACACGTTTTGAAGTTCATTGGGGTTTTGTACAAGGACAAGCGGCTTAATCTGATAACAGAGTTCATTGAGGGAGGCACTCTGAAGGATTTTATCCGTGACACGGTGCGTCCTGATTTTAAAATCCCTTTTTTCCTTTCCTCTTGCTTCTAGGAAGGGCCGTACATTATCTGTTAGTGTTTTAGTCTTTGTCACTGTCTCTGTTCACCTGAGATGAACTTTGCAAGGAGAAAGGGAGAGTGACATGGAATAGGGACTGAATAGCACAAACACATTCTATGAAATGAAAGGGAAAGAAAATGCAGTTGTGTGGTTGCATTGGATGAGAGATAAAGGAGGTATGAAGTGTTTCCAGGTGAGGGATTCTAGTGGGAATGTTTTCCAGATCACCCACTGGGTTTGCTTCAAATATGGGTTTCAACACAAAACATAAGGATAACAGATGATATACCTCTCTCGTTCAGTCTTTCATTGTGTCTCTCTAATGCACTATAATGTTTTCAATAATTGTATCTGTGTGTGAGTAATTTGTGTCTGTAATAAGCGGCTGCCGTTGTGTAGCGATTTCCTCTCTATTTCACGGACAGCATAGCGTGCTGTCACACTGGGCTGTATTATAGTGTGGTTATAAACTAGGCCAGCAATTCATCTCTCTCTCTCTTTTTATCCCTACAGGACTCCTTCCCATGGGAACAGAGAGTTAGTTTTGCAAAGAGCATTGCATCTGGAATGGTGAGTGGGCTTCTGGGTCTACACACATATAGCACTGCAAAACAATATAAGCTATTGTTGTACAATATTTGAGGCAATTTTGGATTATCATTTACATACTTATATATACATATTATGAAGGAAATGGTGAGATAACATTTAAATGGGTTTTGTAGCCAGTTTAATGTAATTATTTGGATGTTAAAAAAAATTTTTCCATCCCAGCTTAATATGCAAAAACTATACGACTTCCGTAGGTTGATTTTCCTCGAAGTGTAAACACTGTGCCTCTGGTACTATCAAAACATTGTAGTTTTATAGTGTTTCAACCAGTATGATGCAGCAATGACATGGGTTTTGTCAACTGATAGCAAACAATTTTGCATTATGTTTTGTGTAATCAGAGGAGCAATAATACTAGTATAATTTTCTACTCAGATTTATTAGTCCTGTTTTAATATGAATATGAATCTATGACATCTCCATGTGTAACATTTCAGAAATGCCACGTCAGGACATTTGATTTCTATTTCTCTTGTAACACACTGGGTAGCTCTACATTAAGTATGTTTTATTTATTTTATGCACAATATCTGTGCCATATTGTTTATCACTTATCAGCCAGTGTTAGTATATTTTATATTTATTGGCATCATCCATTATTGGATATTTATCCATCAGTGTTGGATATTTAAAGGATTAGTCAACTTTCAATTAAAATTTTCCTGATAATTTACTCACCGCCATGTCATCCAAGATGTTCATGTCTTTCTTTCATCAGTTGAAAAGAAATTAAAGTTTTTGATGAAAACATTCCAGGATTATTCTCCCTATAGTGGACTTCAATGGCCTCCAGACGGTTGAAGGTCAAAATTACAGTTTACAGCGATCCCAGACGAAAAATAAGGGTCTTGTCTAGTGAAACGATCGGTCATTTGCGAAAAAAAATACAACTGTATATGCTTTATAAACACAAATTATCACCTTGCACGTGCTTCCGCTTTCCGCATTCTTCAAAACGCTTACGCTGAATGTCCTAAGCCTTCCATATTCAACTTAAAGGGTTAGTTCACCCAAAAATGAAAATTCTGTCATTTATTACTTACCCTCATGCCGTTCCACACCCGTAAGACCTTTGTTAATCTTCAGAACACAAATTAGGATATTTTAGTTGAAATCAGATAGCTCCGTGAGGCCTCCATAGGGAGCAATGGACACTTCCTATCTCAAGATCCATAAAGGTACTAAAAACATAATTAAATCAGTTCATGTGAGTACAGTGGTTCAATATTAATATTATAAAGAGACAAGAATATTTTTGGAGCGCCAAAAAAAACAAATAACGATTTATTCAGTGATGGCCGATTTCAAAACACTGCTTCAGGAAGATTCGGAGCATAAATTAATCAGTGTATCGAATCATGATTCGGATCGCGTGTCAAACTGCCAACGGCTGAAATCCCGTGACTTTGGCGCTCCGAACAGCAGATTCGACACACTGATTCATCTGTGCTCCGATGCTTCCTGAAGCAGTGTTTTGAAATCGGCCATCACTAAATCAGTCATTATTTAGTTTTTTTTGGCGCTCCAAAAATATTCTCGTCGCTTTATAATATTAATATTGAACCACTGTACTCACATGAACCGATTTAAATATGTTTTTAGTACCTTTATGGATTTTGAGAGAGGAAGTGTCCATTGCTCCCTATAGAGGACTCACGGAGCTATCGGATTTCAACTAAAATATCTTAATTTGTGTTCTGAAAGATTAACGAAGGTCTTACGGGTGTGGAACGGCATGAGGGTGAGTAATAAATTACAGAATTTTCATTTTTGGGTGAACTAACCCTTTAAGGTAAGAACGCCGGTAAGAGCGCGCGGCGCCAGTTTTTTTTTTTTTTTTTCGGAAGTAGAACAGGGAAGGAACGTGCAATTAATTTGTATTTATAAAGCATATACAGTTGTATTTTTTTTCAAAAATGACTGATCGTTTTTGCTAGATAAAACCCTTATTCCTTGTCTGGTATCGTTTAAAGCCCTTTGAAGCTGCACTGAAACTGTAATTTTGACCTTCAACCATTGAAGTCCACTTTAAGGAGAATAATCCTGGAATGTTTTCATCAAAAACCTTAATTTCTTTTTGACTGAAGAAAGAATTCATGAACATCTTGGATGACATGGGGGTGAGTAAATTATCAGGAAAATTTTATTTAAAAGTGGACTAATCCTTTAATAGTTTATACCTATATTTAAATTAAGATCCTCATCTAACAATAATTATAGGGTTAGTTCACCCAAAAATTAAAATTCTGTCATTAATTACTCACCCTCATGTCGTTTTACATCCGTAAGAACTTTGTTCTTCTTCGGAACACAAATTAAGATATTTTTGATAAAATCCTATGGCACAGTGAGGCCTCCATTGACAGCAAGATAATTAACACTTTCAAATGCCCAGAAAGCTACTAAAGACTTATTTAAATCAGTTCATGTGTCTACAGTGGTTCAACCTTAATGTGTCAAGCGACAAGAAAAAGAACAAACAAAATAACATTTTTTTCAACAAAATCTAGTGATGGGCGATTTCAGAACACTGATTTATGAAGCTTCTAAGCTTTACAAATCTTTTGTTTCAAATCAGTGGTTCGGAGCATGTATCAAACTGCCAAAGTCACATGAACCATTGAAATTTCGAAACGTTTCAAAACACTCATGACGTAACAGCAGTTTGATACATGCTCCCAACCACTGATTCAAAACAAAAGATTCGTAAAAGCTTCATGAAGCAGTGTTTTAAAATCGCCCATCACTAGATATTGTTTAATAAAGTCGTTATTTAGTTTTTTTGACGCACAAAAAGCATTCTCGTCGCTTCATAACATTAAGGTTGAACCACTGTATGACAGAATTTTGATTTTTTTGGTGAACTAACCCCTTAAGAGATACTGATAGATAATGGAAAAAATATAAACCTTGAAGAGGTTTCTAATATGTGTGGGTTTTTTTGTGTCCAGACAATATCAATAGTATTGTCTGTAAATTCTGTTGCTGCATGCTTATTCAGATTGGCTGCGATTGTCCGAGTAGTTGAAGAGACTGTGAAGCAACTTCCTGTTTAGTAGGAGGTTTTGTTGTGTCCTGTTGCCTAGTGTTGCTGTAATACACCACTTCATTTTTTGTCTTAGTTCTTCTTGTTGTTCTTCTTATTGATCAAGTGGTAGATCTATTAATACACCTCTGTCTTTCCTCATTCTGCTCAGACACAACCTCTTTTTCTTTCTTCTCTGATTGATTTTGTTATCTTCTTTATTCTTTCAGGCATATCTGCATTCAATGAGCATCATACATCGAGATCTCAACTCTCACAACTGCCTGATCAAACTGGTACGGGAGTTTCACCCAATTCACATTAATTTAGATCAAAGTCTATATTTATTAGGCCTTGCTTAGGGAGCCCATGGCCTAGAATAGCTGACAGGCTTTTGTCAGCACAAATGGAAAGGCTAAAGTAGACAAGCACCCAAAAACAAGTTACGTAAGAACACTTGAGCAGGAGAGAGAAAATACATTGAAGTGTGAAGATCTGTTCTGTTTAGTTAGTGGGTGCTCGCTTGTTTAGTTAGTGGTAAGATGATAAGACAGGAAATGCTGATATTCATATATCCTCTGTGAATCACAAGCTATTTAAAGAACCTTTTTAAGAGAACAAATGGCATGCACATTTAGACATGCACAAACAGTATAAAGCTAGGATTGACTTCTCGTGTGATCAAGATTTTTGACACATTTTTTCAATATTTTTTTCCTTTATACTCAAACTCGTATCATAGAAATGTTTATCTGTCATGATAAGCATTTTTGCACATGATAAGCATAAATCTATTCATCTTTGCTCGACTTGTCTGACCCCTGCAGGACAATACCGTTGTGGTGGCAGATTTTGGTCTGTCTCGTCTAATCATGGAGGAAAAGGTCAAGCAGCCACCCCCCGACAAACCAACCAATAAGAAAAGGCTGTTTAGACGCATTGACCGTAAGAAACGCTACACTGTGGTGGGGAACCCGTACTGGATGGCCCCAGAAATGCTCAATGGTGAGAAAAGAGAATTACACTTAGGATCTTTGCATCAAGAAAAACAAATAATCCTAAACTAAATATCCATCCGCTTTCACATGCGGTGTCTGAAAGATTTAAAAATATCAGTGAATAGTTTAATTTATGTGACTACATTTTATATACTGCTTACTGGATGGACATCAACTGGACATGTCAAATGTACCTATATCACCTTAATTGTTGTCTGAGAATACTGTCCTGTTCCTCCAGGTATATTGTTATCATCTAATATAAAGGTGTTTGTGAGTTGTTCCGTAAGCTTGTTTTTCTTGATGGAGCTCTTTTTTCTGTGTAAACAGGTAAACGCTA
Source organism: Chanodichthys erythropterus (assembly GCF_024489055.1). Taxonomy (NCBI): domain Eukaryota; kingdom Metazoa; phylum Chordata; class Actinopteri; order Cypriniformes; family Xenocyprididae; genus Chanodichthys; species Chanodichthys erythropterus. The sequence goes on along the minus strand of NC_090233.1, from coordinate 36,497,315 downwards.
TGATGAAAAGGTGGATATTTTCTCCTTTGGCATTGTACTTTGTGAGGTAAGAGTCTTATGGAGTGGTAAACATCTCAGATTTTATGGCATGTCTTTATGAGGACAGCATGTGCTCTTAGAACTAACTGTCATTTATGTAAGCGCTTGTCGAATACAAATGTAGGATTGCTGAAAGCTTATATTACACTCAACTGGTTTGAGTCAAAATAGCTACATTTCATTCTCGGTTATAAAGTGGATGCTTGTAAGTTTCATCATGTTTATTTCTCTTCCATTTTTCTTTATTCATTCTTCCTTCTTCTTTTAATAGATTATTGGTCAAGTTTATGCAGATCCTGAGTGTCTTCCAAGAACGCTGGATTTTGGGCTTAATGTGCAAAAATTCATAGAGAAGTTCCTTCCTGAGCACTGTCCTCCTGCTTTCTTTGCATTGGCTGTGGCTTGTTGTGACCTCGCCCCTGACAACCGGTAAGGTCCACTGTGTTTTGTCACAAATGCCCTTCTTTTTTAAGCAGTAATGTTGAAGGTGGTTTTAATTTGAGTCTAAAAATACTTTTTTAGACATTTTTTTTTTTTTTAATGACAATTATCTCACTTAAATATTTGCTCACTCTATGTATTTGGGTTTTTATAATGGGGTTATTTTGTTGTGCAATAGCTTACACACAGCACAAGGAAGCTTGATTTCAAACTTTGATTTGAATTTACTCAATAAAATAAGAACAAATAAATTAAAAGCAGTAGCACAAATAAATACAATCGCTCCAGTGGCCTCGTTTGGCTCCCACAACACTCGGTCCTGCTCTGCTTTATACTACAGTAACGTTAATAATCAAATCCATGAACATGATTTCTTCCCGAGTCCTATCCCTGTTCTTTTGCACTGTCCGTTGAGGTGAAGACCACATGTCCCAAGATTCCGTGCTTAAACTTGGAGTCATCAAGCTACGCCTTTGTTTTGAATAGGACTCTAGCGACCTCTAGTGGACAGAAAATATTACATATTGCACCTTTACTTTATTTTGATGAGTTAAAGTAGTCAACTTATTGGTCATATTTTTTTTTTTTTTTTTTTTTTTACAGTGAGTTCTTCTGTGACTTTGTTTGGAACTGTTTTCGTTGGCGAAATAGAGCAGAACCTACATTATTAACTTTTCTTTTTTCTAAAATGTAATTAACATTAACTTATTGTTTATTGAAGTATATAAAATCATTATCAAATCGGTCGATCTGATATTTGACATTGCTCAATCTGATATTTGGGAAAAGCAGCACTCTTGCTTGTGTGCTTAACTATACCATTCTTATAACAAAAACATGGGCATTTTGCCCTCATAACTGGAATTTTAGGGGCATTGTAACTGCATTCCAAAAGGCTACATCATGCAGTGAGAGCGTCCCAAGGCATGTTTTTGTTTGTTTTTTGCAAAGTGAGTGTTTGCACTTCTTGGCCACCATACACTTGAGAGAGCGAGAGAAAGAAGATGTGGAAGAACCACTAAATCAATCATGCTGTTTTCAAATGTGGATTCATTTAATCATCTAACCAACATGCTATAGTGAATAAATGTTTGCAGGAATTTCATACATTATAAGACTGTGGGAATTGTGCTATGACTTGTGCTATACCCACAATCCAACTCTGAAATTCAGGGCACGATTAAACATATATTCTATTATACAGATTTTTACTGGTTTTTCATGGCCGTACAAACCCTGATTGTTACTATGGGTGGGCAGATTTAACAGCATGAATGACAAATTAAAGGTGCCCTAGAACTTTTTTTTAAAAGATGTAATATAAGTCTAAGGTGTCCCCTGAATGTGTCTGTGAAGTTTCAGCTCAAAATACCCCATAGATTTTTTAAATTCATTTTTTTAACTGCCTATTTTGGGGCATAATTAGAAATGAGCCGATTCAGGGTGTGTGGCCCTTTAAATCTGGTGCTCCACGCCCCAAGAGCTCGCGCTTGCCTTAAACAACATAAAAAAAGTTCAAACAGCTAATATAACCCTCAAAATGGATCTTTACAAAGTGTTCGTCATGCAGCATGTCTAATCGCGTAAGTACAGTGTTTATTTTGATGTTTACATTGATTCTGAATGAGTTTGAGGCTATGCTCCATGGCTAACGGCTAATGCTACACTGTTGGAGAGATTTCTAAAGAATGAAGTTGTGTTTATGAATTATACAGACTGCAAGTGTTTAATAATGAAAATAGTGACGACTCTTGTCTCCGTGAATGCAGTAAGAAACGATGGTAACTTTAACCACATTAAACAGAACATTAGCAACATGCTAATGAAACATTTAGAAAGACAATTTACAAATATCACTAAAAATATCATGTTATCATGAATCATGTCAGTTATTATTGCTCCATCTGCCATTTTTCGCTGTTGTCCTTGCTTGCTTACCTAGTCTGTTGATTCAGCTCTGCACAGATCCAGACGTTCTGCCCTTGTCTAATGCCTTTCATAATGTTGGGAACATGGGCTGGCGTATGCAAATATTGGGGGAGTACACCCCGACTGTTACGTAACAGTTGGTGTTATGTTGAGATTCGCCTGTTCTTCGGAGGTCTTTTAAACAAATGAGATTTATATAAGAAGGAGGAAACAATGGAGTTTGAGACTCGCTGTATGTCATTTCCATGTACTGAACTCTTGTTATTCAACTATGCCAAGGTAAATTCAATTTTTGAATCTAGGGCACCTTTAATTTTTACAAATCTTCCATGTAGTCTTAATTAATATTAGGACATGAAAATTGTAATATTGTATACTTTATTTTGATCAGTTAAATGCAGCCTTGGTGAGCAATGAGATTAAGAGACTTAAAAAAAAAAAAAAAAAAAAAATTAAATCTTACCAACCCCAAACTTTTGAATGGTAGTGTATCTAGCTATAGTATGAACAGTGGTGATTAACATTACCCAGTAATGGACGGAAAGACCTCCAGTTCTTACCTTTTTCCTCTTCCTGTCTTCTTCAGGCCTGCTTTTCAGAAGTTGGAGGACTGCTTTGAGGCATTAACTCTGAATCAAGAGTTGAATATCCCTCTGCCTGCTGAACTGGATGAACTTCAGCAGAAATTTTTAAGGACTTATGGATCCAGTGAAATTGCCTCTGAAAACCAGGAAAACAACAGGGACTAATCCAGTGTCAGCACAGGCTGGATCTTTTTTTTTTTTTTTTTTTTTTTTTTTTTAAATGAGTTTACAGAACTGAGAGCATTTACCTTGGGTTTGCATATTGGAAACATGCTCATGCTGGTGTTCCTTAGAGAGATCTGTCTCAACACACAGAACTTTGCCTAGAACCCTTTGCAGTTCTAGAATGCCCTCAAAGTTCTGTTGAGGGAACAGATGCATTTCAGTGACTATGAGCTTCTTGTTGCTTCTGTCTGATTTGGATGGTTTAGTTATGATTTAGCCATGTTGTTCAATCCTTTACGCCTACCACTATTTAAGTTATCATAGATTTCCTTGATTAAGTTTTTGTCAGATTTAATGAGAATTTGAGACCACTCTAATAAAATTAACGCACAATAAAATTTTGGGGAGAAATGTGCTTAATTGTCATGGAAGTGTCACAGTAAGTATTTTACAAATAGGGTGAAATGTGACTTGGACATGTTTTCAAATTACAGCCTAAATAATATGGAAAGTTCTATTGACTTGAACGGAACTCTAGAAATTAATGTAAATCAAGCATTGTTGGACCACATCGCCCCCTGCAGGTAGTTTATGTACTGATGTACACTCAATCGCTAGATTGTTTCTGTTTTACTAGCACTTGAGGTCCTGACCTCTGTAACTCTATAATCCAAAGACAGAAAGCGATAAAACTGTTTGTGAAAGTAAGTAGCATGCTTCTAAGTTCTGATATGCTTTCCAATGTGTGGTTTCTTGGAAATGTTTCTTATATTGTAGTTCATTCCTGGTACATCAGCTATTTAAAAACTGGAGTTGTTTGTTTCGCTGTCATGGGCTCACCTTTTAAATATATCATGACAGGGCAAGAATGATTTTTTCTCTGTATCAAAACCTGCTCTGGAGTTGTATTCTCCAAGTGAAATGATAAGTGAGATCGTAATGCTGGATCTTGACCGGCCGTTTCTAAGAGTTTTGAGCTCGTTACTGAAACAGGCTATAATCAGAATATCTGCAATTGCAGAATTTAACAAGTGACTGATTGAGGATGTTTGGAAATGAATGTCATCCTCACTTTGATCACAAATGTTTAAATTAAAACTGGATATATTTTTCATCTTTTGTATAGATTTGATGTTGCGTTGGGATAATGTGGATTTGTGGTATGCATATGTTTGTAGAATGTGAAAAGTTTTTTTTTTTTCTAATCGTATGTCAATGGTACTGACATGTATAAAATTATAACCACTACAGGATTCCTTACACTAATGTTTCATGAATAAAGATGGAATAAAGTATTGGCTGTCTTCGTTTGCTCTCTTTTCCACCAATTTCATATTCTTTGTAAGTGTTTAATCACCCACAGGGAGGCGCTGTTGTGTAAGTATAAGGTGCTGAAGTATGAAAGTATGAGCTTCTAGATTTAATATATCAAAACGGTGTCCCACAATGAAGCGTGCTTGACATGACCTTAGATCACAATTGTGACAATATAGATGGTGACATTGTGAAATTTTCTTGACCTGTTTCTTTTCATTTTTAATATATCACTGAAATAAAAGTTAAATATAACAGATGCCAATTGTGAGTCCTAAACGTACAGATAAGTTAAAGTGTAGTCATTGCAGTGTTTCCCAAACCTGGTCCTGGAGCATCCCCAGCACTGCAAGTTTAATGAAGACTTTTCCAATTCCAAATGGCATTTGCCAGCCACACCACTTTCTCATCTTTTCAAAAGTGCTTGGGAGCTTGTGCTTCTGTGGTGTCTGCCGTTGCTAAGCAATCATGAGCTGTGTTCTCCATGAAGATGAAATTTCAGCAAAGGATAAATGAATTTCTAGCCCTTGCATTAGCACTACTACTAGATATGTTTATGGAGAAATAAATAAATAAATAAACACCCTGTACAGCTATGATCAGCTGTTCGTCCATCTCGACTGAGCTTTCGAATTTGTTACGGAAAGGCCAAAGCTGATTGGTTGGTTCTTGTCACATGACCTGCAGTGCGCTTGCAACATTCTGAAAAGATTTTTTCATCTCGCTGTGCCTGGAAAAAAATGAGGGGAGGGGAGCGGAAGCCTCTAATAGAATGACTCTCATAACAAGAGGAGTTCAAGAGCAGTGGCCAAGGAGGCTCACAGAGAGCCTAAGAACTTAGCCCATGGCTGAGTTCGGAGGCCTTATAATGACTCTAGAGAGAAAGGAGGCCTAGCTACATCCAACGTGTCAGAGAGACCTCATAGAAGGCCTATGTCCCAAATGTTCTGTAAAATTTTTGAATTTTTGTCACTTTTAGAAAACTTTTAGGTGAAGTTGTGCAAGATCACGAGAACGTCGCCTTCTCCGTGGGTGGTTTATAGAAAATAATAAAGTTTGAAGTCACCGTTATTGAGGTGAGCGTTTGCTTTAGATGGTCTCTTGATTCTTGACTTTAAAACTAGATTTTCTTTAATTGCTTTGAATGTGTTGTCAAAACATGCATGTTATAGCAAAAATGCAGGAGATATTCCCCTGCTACAAATTTTACATTCACAGATGGTCACAATGTGGATTTCCTTTAAGGTTTTGGGAATGTTATTTGGCAGACTTTCACAGAACATTCAGGATGTTCTCTGAATGTTTAGGAAGCCATATTTTATTAGGAAATGTTCTCAGAATGTCTTTGCTGCCCTTATCAAAAAATTGAATTGAAAATTAACTAAGAAAAGTGGCTGTTCAAACATAAACTATTTTTTTTAAAGTAATTTTACTGCAGTATCACTGCATCAGCAACTACACAGTTACTGCAGATTTTAAATAAAGCAACATGCAATAGAACACCAGTGTTTCTGGATCATCACTGACTGAAGCACAGGCTCTACTCTCCAGCACAATGGTAACCTCACAAAACTCAGATAACAGAAACAACATTAAATACTATCAGATCTCTCTAGATCTCAGCATCTTCACTTATTACAAACCACTCTGACTTTATTTCTTTAATACAAATCTTCTTAATGAAGTGTTGATGTTTTATCAAAATTTATAAATGTCACCATTACGGAGGTAAGCGCTTGCTTAGTTGGGCTCCTGACCCTTAACATTTTCACTTTGTTATTTTCTCCAATTGTTATACCTGTGTTTCTAAAGATTGTGAGAAAAAAAAAAAATCAAATGCATTTAGTTGGTCATTGCTAATGATTTTATCAACATACAGTGGTTTTATTCAATGAATTCTGAATATTGTATTTTCTTTCATGTCATATTCCTATGATAATGCATAAAATTCTGTTCTGCTTTGATATTTTGAAAGTTTTTATCAGATTTTTATGTATTATTCAGACAGGACTATGTAGATCAAGATTCTGCATATGATCCTCAACAATGGTGACAAAATTTTCAGATAAACAGATTAACTCTGAACATCACAAAACAAGCTACTGAAGTCACAAAAAAGATTTTTGTTTATTGTCACCATTGTTGAGGTTCAAACGCTGATTCATGATGTCCGTGTGAGTCTAAAAGACACTGCTCAAAACTCTGTCTGTGTAATGAATTAAAAAAATAAAAAACACTAACCATTATTAAAGCTGCAAGCAGCGATGAAAGGGCCCTCGCACCCGGGCTCACCGCCACCTGTTGGTCTCAGGAAAACAGCGAACAGTGGGCGACATGCATGTGAGACAGTAAATACAGGAGAATTATGGCAAAATCATGTAAAAGCGCCACACTTCCTGCTGCCAACAGGTGGCGCTATAGCTAACTGAATATTGTCATATAGATGTCTTTGAAGAGACTCTGACTCTGATGCCTTTAGATTAGACTGACCAAATATGATGTTGGTCTGATTAAAGCTCTAGGAGGAGTTCGTTAAAGTGCCTGGAAATGGCAAAAATTGTACAAATTTTGCAAAGAAAATTCAAAATATCTGACTTCCTGTTGGTTTTCAGATTTCACTCCAAGAGACTTTTTTGTAGGTATTGGGCTGTTAGATGTGTGTACCAAATTTCATACCTGTACGTGAAACGTAGTGTCAGGGGCACTTCGTTGAAATTGTTTGGGTGGCGCTATCAAGCCATTTTGCCACACTTCATTCTGAAACCCATATCAGACGTAAATTTTCACCACTTCTGACGCATCTGCAAAGTTTCATGAGTTTTTGAGTATGTTTAGGCCCTCAAAAAAGTGATTCACCTTACATGGCGAAACATCAAACTTTGTCGGTCACCACGGACACGCCCTTCAACGAAAACTCAAGATCTATGCAATTTAACATCTCAAAGGCCTTAAGATTAGACTGGCCATATATGATGTTGATCTGGTTTAATCTCTATGAGGAGTTAATCACAGTGTAAAACATGTCATTTCCAGTTGCCCCCAGGTGGCGCTATGACTGTAACTGAATATTGTCATATAGATGTCTTCAGGTCAGGACTCTAATTAAACATGTGAAGTTTGGGGCAGATCAGACATTGTATGCCCGAGTTACAACAACTTCCTGTTTCATGGCGAAACATCGAACTTTGCCAGGCCGCCACGGACACGCCCTTCAGCAAAAACTCTAGATCTTCGCAATTTAACGTCTCAAAGGCCTTTAGATTAGACTGACCAAATATGATGTTGATCTGATTAAAGCTCTAGGAGGAGTTCGTTAAAGTACAACATGTGGAAATGGCAAAAACTGCCAAAATTTTGTAGAGAAAAATCTAAATATCTCACTTCCTGTTGGGTTTACAAACTTTGCACCCCAGGGGCTTTTTTGTAGGTATTGGGCTGTAACATCTGTCTACCGAATTTCATAACTGTACGTGAAACGTAGTATGAGGGGCGCTTAATTGAAATTTTGTAGGTGGCGCTATCGAGCCATTTTGCCACACATAATTCTGAAACCCATATCAGATGTAAATTTTCACCACTTCTGACGTGTGTGCAAAGTTTCATGAGTTTTTGAGAATGTTTAGGCCCTCAAAAATGTGATTCATTTTGGTGAAGGAGAATAATTGGCTGAACAATTCCAATAGGGTCCTCACACCATCGGTGCTCGGGCCCTAATAAAAGCAAAACTAAGTTAATGTTCCCAGAACATTCTCAGAACGTCCACTGGTATTAAGGACGTTGTCTAGTAAGGTTCCCAGAACGTTCAGAGAAGGTCACAATGTGGTTGTGCAACATTATCTAGTGGACCTTCAGGGAACATTTAGGACGTTCTGGGAATGTTTAGGGGACTATAACTATAGGACGTTCTGTTAACTTCCCAAATGTCCTCTTTGTAACGTTCTCGTGCGACCATAAAATAACCAAAATAGAACGTCCCCCTAAACTCATATCGGGAACGTTATTAAATGACCAACAGAGAACCATGTGGGAATGTTCAGTTAATGTCCCAAATATCCTCATTGTAACGTTCTTATGTGACCATAAAATTAACCAAATTGGAATGTTCCCCTAAAATCATAAGGAACCTTGAACTGCAGCACTTTCATGACCAAAAGAGGACGTTTTATGTCCCAAATGTTCTGTAAAGATTCTGAATTTTTGTCACTTTTAGAGAACTTTTAGGCAAAGTTGCGCAAGGTCACGAGAACGTCGCCTTCTACGTGTGTGTTTTAAATAAATTAATAAAGTTTGAAGTCACCGTTATTGAGGTGAGCGTTTGCTTTAGATGGGTTCTTGATTCTTGACATTTAAAACTAGAATATGGTTTAGTTAGTTATAGCAAAAAAAGCTAAAAGAATCAGTGAATAAAGCCACTGTATGTTGATAAAATCATCAACAAAAGGCAATCAAACCCATTTGATCAGTTTTTGAAGCATATTGTTTTTGTAACAAATGCTTCAAAAACACTGTTACAGCAAGTCAAAATGTTAAGAGTCAGGAGCCCAACTAGCAAGCGATTACCTCCGCAACGGTGACATGTGTAAGTTTTGATAAAACATCAACACCTCATTAAGAAGATTTGTATTAAAGAAATAAAGTCAGTGTGGTTTGTAATAAGTGAAAATGCTGAGATCTAGAGAGATCTGATGGTATTTAATGTTGTTTCTGTTATCTGAGTTTTGTGAGGTTACCATTGTGCTGGAGAGTAGAGCCTGGGCTGCAGTCAGTGATGATCCAGAAACACTGGTGTTCTATTGCATGTTACATTAGCTCATAGCCTACATGTGCTGTTGTTTTTTTTGTCTTGTGTAAGGTATTCAAGAAAAATTTGCTTTTGTTTGTACAGCTGCTTTTGTTAGTTTATCTCTAATATTCAATTTATTGACAATGGCAGCAGGGATGTTTTGAGAACACCCTAAATGTTCAAAGAACGTATTGAATGTTCTGTAAAGGTCCGCCAAATAACGTCCTTCAAACCTTAAAAGAACTCCACATCGTGACTGTCTCTGAACATATGGGAACGTTACTAGGCAACGTCCTTAACACCAGTGAGGACGTTTTGAGAATGTTCTGGGAACATAAAATTTCTTGCGGGGAAGTCATTCCGATAGGTAAGGGGAAATCACGCCTTAAAGCTGGGTGCACACTGTGCGATTTATAATAGTTCTTTACGATTGTTGCTGTCAGACTGTAAATCAGCATATTAGAATGATTTCTGAAGTATCTGAAGTATGAAGTATGGCTAATTAAAATTCAGCTTTGCATCAGAGAAATGCATATTTTAAAGTATATTAAAATAGAAAACCATTATTTAAAATTGTAATAATATTTCACAATATTACTGTTTTTTCTGTATTTTGGATCAAATAAATGCAGGCTTGATGAGCATATGAGACTTTTTTTCAAAAACATTAAAAAAAGGGGGAAAAAATAAAATAAAAAATAGAGTGCTTCCAAGTTGTAAGAACTGATATTTCATTTGTGATGTGAAACTAACTAACTTAACTACCTGCGTGGTATGTGATGTAATGTAAGGATTATTTTTGGCCCAGGGTTACACCCCTTATTTTCTGGGGTTTATATTAACCCTTTATTCAGTACAGTTTATGGCAACTGTACTGCAGTGTTGGGCAGTATATGAGGTGCTGTATAGACTATTTTACACCAGGGTGATATCCTTTATACAGTACAGCTTATTGCTACTATACTGGGGAATCAGACCCGCTGGCCTCTCTAATTCCACTTCCTGCAGCTAAGCAATCTACCGGGAGAGCTCTCATCCAGATATAGACTCAGATCAACCTTCCATAGCTTCAGTGGGGATGCAGGTGAAAGCTTCAGGTTGCCCACTGCAGGACTTTTTAAGCACTTTATCAACCATAGGCCCTCTTATGTAGAAATATACATCTCAACAATGGTGACATGCTTCATGCCGCAATGAATTCTATAACAGATCATTAAGTTGAAATTAACTGCATTACATCTACATGATCCGCGCTAATGACTAAAAGCGCTGTACACATGGCAAACATAGTTGGCGATCAATTTGTAAAGAAAGATTTTGCATCTTAGGTTGGCCACACACTTGTGGCCCGATTCAAAGATTGTCGCAAATTATTTTTTATCTAAAAATCCTCTATTGTGTGGTATAAATTACAATTATTTAACTGCTCCCAATCTGGACGGAGTGTCCCCAATCAGGTTTCATATTTACAACAAGCTAAATTATCTGCTAAAGGGTTTAGAAAAATAACCTTCAAATAGAAACAAGATATTTTTTTTTCTTTTCAGAAAACAATAAAAATATGTCATTTTACTTATCTAGTAAAGGCATCTGGATTTAAGAATTTTTATTTAGAGTGGAAACACGACTAAACAAAAGCATTTTTACAACTGATACATCTACAACACAAACATGAGATCATATACTGCAGAAAACAACCAGATCAAAAAAAAAAAAAATAATAATTATATTGACACTCAAAGACATTAAGAATCAGCACATGGTGACAATCAAATGGTGACAATCAAAAGTGTCATACCGCAATGTATGCTTGGAACAATAGTAGAAAACTCCCAGCATGCATCACAGCATGAATAAATTATGCAGCAGAATTGTCCTATTATTTTCTTTAATTCTAAATATTTGCTTTTGTTTTTGCTGTGGTTTTTGTTCTGTCTTTTAGTAGGTTTGTGTGATGTCCAGAGTTTTCTGAATATTTTGTTGTCACCATTTTTGAGATTCATAGGCTGATTGCTCAAGTCTGTGTTTGTAATTGAAGTTTGATTTTATTTTCAGTCTTCTGAAACAAAATATAGTTTCATGTTGTAGTAAAATGGGGTTTGAAATTCAGTTGTACAGTATTAATGTTATCAATGATTCAGGCTATTTATGATGAATATATAAAATAACTGAAAATCATTATTTCAGCTTTTTTTGCTGCTGCATCTGAGTTTGACAAACACACTATAAGAGTTAAGAGCCCAACTAATGGAAACACGAATCACCATTATCAGGGTACCCCCAGGATCCTTCAAATGAAATTCAAGGCTTTTTAAGACCTTTTTAATACCATTTTAAATGAAATTCAATGCCAACTTCATACCCATTCTGACAGAAGTATGAGGGGAAAATGTCAAATCTGTATAAATTTTGAACCCTAGAAAATAATTAATTCGGCATATATTTTTATACCTATACTATAAATATTTTATTTACCATAGGCCTACTAAATGTAAACAGCAGTGTCTCTCTCATTGTTACAGAGTGTAATATAATTGTATAGGCTAATAATTGATGTAATACTACTAATGTAATTGATGTAATACTACTAATATACTAATATAATACTACTAATATAATACTATTAATTGCAATAGTCTGGTGCAACTTCTCACATCCAACAAGGTGCATGGAATAAAAAAAATTAGTAATTTAGGAACAAAACCAGCAACACTCATAGATGCCAGGAAGGGGTCAGAAATAAACAAAAAACTGAAGCTATATATATCAACTTTATTTTGCCAAAAAATAAAAATCACTCATTGTTATTAGTTTTTAACATTTAGTGGAAGTAGGCTGTTTTCCTTTACTTCATGCTAGCTTAAATAAAATTAAAATCTTGCACTGAACAACACTGTACAGAACAAATACAACCCTTGAATACATTTGTACACTCTTCTGTTTCTTGACATGGTAGCATCGGACGCGTTTCGGTGATAGAAAACGACGCTCGTGACTTTAAGTCGAGTGCTTTTACTGTAAGCGCGCTCATAATAGAAGCGACGCGGTTGAGAGCGCGGCTCATGGTTGCATAGCAACGACAGACGCCACGGGAGCGAAAGCGCATTGGAAAGAAGGACAATGCCGGCGTGCCCGCGTATGTGACGCGTACTAGAGAATAATAATTATAATAATAATTTAGCGGACCGGATTATGTTTTATTTTTGAGATCAGTTGCGGGTCGTAAATGGCCCGCGGGCCGGCAGTTTGAGACCACTGGACTAGACTATCACAGAACGCTGACACAATCAGCTACCCAATGATGATTTTCATTCAATCCGAGCACAGATATTGACTCGTATTACTCGTATAATAGTCGTACTCGGCAGAAGTGCTTTATCCGTACCGGATACTCGTTTCAGCCGAGTATCCGGCTCATCTCTAGTAATTTACCTCACTTGCCTAGTAACCATAGTAACGGGTGCGCGAGCTTTCGCGCTTACTGCTATGACGTGGAGCGCGAGGTGCACTCAACATTACGCTGCATGAATTTTTAATTAGCCTACACTAGTAACAGTTCATTTTGTTACGGTATGAACTTAATCCTAGGAAAAGTAAAAAAAAAAGACCTTTGTAACGAAATCCAAGACTTTGTATACCAAATTCAAGGCTATTAAGGCCTTAATTTTAGACTATCAAATTTAAGACTTTTTCAATGCTTTTAAGACCCCGCGGGTACCCTGCATTATGGTGATTTCAAATGACACAAAGATGAGCGTTAAACTTCTGTAGATGCACGACAGAAATAAAGACAGTCTAGTATGTGAAGCTGAGGCTGTTTGTGGTGATATTTAATCCTCCTCTGCTAAGATCTGGAGAGATTTAATATCTTCTTTTTATCTTCAGTTGATTTCATCTAAGGCTGTGGCTGAAATCAGTTGTAGCTCTTGTGTTTCTGTTTGTTTCTTTTTTCTGTTCCCCTCTTTCTTTCAGTGATTCCGCTGGTTAACAGGCTTGTTAATGCTAAGACGATTCTATAAATAAATATAATATATAAAAGTATACAATATATAAAAGTATAAATATATTTGAGCCATTTTGTGGCTCAGGCAAGGTCCAGTTCTGGTTTATTGCTTTGCTCTTGGCTGACGTGTCATTGCTGTGGCCTGCTTGTGGCTCAGATCGGTCAGCACAAGAGCAATCATTTCACGCCACATGTGGCCCAGATCATGTGTGGCAGATGTGGGCCAGCACAACTATCTGGGAATTGTCATTTGGAACTCATTCATAGAGTTATTTTTATTATAAATATATGTTGATGATTAAACACTTCAGTGACCTCCAAAGGCACCATTTTAGGTAGCTTATATAAAGGGATGGGTTGTGTGTTTGTGTGTGTGAGAGATTCTGGTGGTCACTCCAGTACTACAGTGATATAAATAATTTAAAGAATAATGCCTATTTTTCTACGCTTTAACCCAATAAATAAAAATGTTTAAGGCACAGTAGTCCCAACCACACCACACCATCCACCTTGAATTATTTTTTACAATTCAATGAGCCATGAATTTGTATTGTAAAATATGGCAAGATCATGTAAAAAAAAGTATGACAATATAATTTCAAAATTATTTTATTTTACAGCAGTAAAAAGCTGCCAAAAATAAAAATACAATTTTTATGGAACTTTAAATAGTTGTACAGTTCAATAACCCATGGGAAAACAAATTCATACGTTAAAAAGAAGTTCATAATCCCATTTCATAAACTGGAATCTCTGCAAAATGAAACCTTATTATTGTAATACATCATCTTGCACTCTCTTTCAGTCTCTGAATTCTATTGCCTTAATGTAATAGCATCCAACTATACAATCCATTCCTCAGCAGTTCATGCTTTATCAAGTCCACTGTCTTATTTCAGCCCATCTGTATGGTCAGAAACAACTGAACACTGATATGAAAAATGTAACCAGCAAAATAATCAGAATGGATCTGATTCATGGTCTCTGAAGGCATGACTAGCTCTTTATCAGATTGTGGCCACAGAAGCAATAATACATTCAAATGTAATTTACTAGGGCAAGATCTCTGGAAGAGCTTTCCTCTTCATTTAGTGAAAACCATTACCTAGCTTAGCTCTAGTGTTCCAGGCCACATGATCTGCCTAATGAATATGGATTTCTGGGAATGAGCTATCAAAGGCAATTAACTCAATTAGCTCTAGCTGCTAACCAAAGCTCCCTATAGAGTGAACAGCCCAGCTGTAGAGCAACAGATTGTTACACATTTACAATTTCAGTTTCAACTCCAAAACAACTGCATTAGGAACAAAAACAAAGAAAAAGGCAGGAAAGAAGATAAGAATGGACTGTCTTCTCTTTCAAAACACCAGAACGTCAGATGATCTGATCCATCGACGCTTCTTAAAAGGACACGGAGCAGTTAACGAGACTGTCGCCCTCTCATTGGAGTTTAACAAGCAGGGAGTATTCATGCTCTGTGATGATATGCACAAAATGTACTAGCATTTTTTCTCCACATGAATCCCTGACATGCCTATTTAATATAAAACCACCATTTCATCTTTTCCAGTGTATCCCCACATGTCCTACTTTCCCCAACAGCTTCGTTGAGGAAACAAGGACACAGTTTGGGAACCAAAAAAATCTTCCCACGCTCTCTCAGGGCACATGCCCTACCTTTACCATGAAACCGTGCTGTAAAGGCAAGGTAAAGAGAAAACAGACAGGCAAGAGGGAGGTGGAGTTTAGTCCTTTGAGATTCCTCGGTGCTGCATATACATCTTAAGACGCCTGTCCAGGCGCTCATCCTGTTCCTCCATCAGGCTCCAGGGGTCCCCGCTGTCCCCATAAGAGGGTCAGCCCCCTCTATGGGCTCCTGAGTGGGGGTCTGGTTGTTCGGTTCAGCCGTGATGACGATGGTGTTCTCGTCCACCAGCTCGCAGGTGGGATTGGCGAAGGCAGAGAGAGGAAGAGTGATGCGATGCATCTCGCGCTCATAAACTCGCTGCTCGTGCTGTTTCTTGAGGTCACGACCCCTACAGGATCCAAAACATAAGTATTTTACTTCAACCATTGCCAAACACAGAATTCTATGTAATCTAGACATCAGCCATGTTTAATGTCATTCGTCAACTGATCAAATAATAGAACGGGGTGTAAAAGTCAGAGACCAGTGACAGCTTAAAATTTTTTTTTGTAAAATTGATTTTATTTTATTTAAACAGGTTGCGTAGTGTTGCTTAAATGTTTATCCTGTGTAAAATGATCTGTTCTAATAAACTTTGATTAAAAGATGACAGTAATTCAATCATTGAAAGCCTGTTTTCTTTTTTTAACTTTAAAAAAGTCCCAGATTTTTAATGTTTCAATGATTTTCACTGTACATAATAAAATTAACCTTTGTGTAGTAGCAATAATCTTCGTTGTTCTCGGGCAAAGAATTGACTCGGGTCTTCGTTCAGATTTCAATGGTTTACTGAATGTTCTTGTACAATAAACAGAAATAAAATAAACTCTGAGTTAATTCTTTGCCCGAGAACAACGAAGATTATTGCTACTACATAAGTAAAAAAAACTGTGTAGCTCCGTCTTTCTTTCTTTCTTTCTCACAAAGGGGCGCCAAGGCAGTCCAATAATAAAACGGAGCAAACCATTACATAATAAACATGGGGGTGTTTAACGAATATACATATATGTCCAAACAAATAAAAATGTGTCCTATTCATGCATTTCTAACTTTAATATCAAATTGAATTATTCAAATAATGGCTCTTATACTTTGGATATTCAAAAGAATATTCAAGATTTCCAAATTCATATTTTCTGTCTCGGCAGCAAAGTCTTGAAGAACCATTCTGAATTACATTATAAAAATGAATGACTTATTCTGCAGTGGTTTCACTTCATTTTTTATGAATATTTTGAAGATTATGTCTAATATTATCCATTTCTAATAATATACATTACTGTCATATTTAACAGTGACACACTATAGACAGAAGGAGTGATTTGTCTCCAGTATCGCCTATTTTTAGAGTCAAGATATAAATGTGCTACTGTAGAGAGAGAGAGGACCAGGCCTAATTCGTCATTCTCTGCCAAGCAAGAGACGGATCGGATCCCATTGATAATTCTCAGATTCCTAAAAGTGGATTCCTAACAATGGGGGCTGAATGCTGGACAAATGTCATTTCATTGGACACACCCCTGTCTACACTTTCTTTAACTCCATCTCTCTCCGTCTTGCCCATTCAGGCTGTGCACAGCAGACCTGCGGCATGTTATGCAATCCTCCTACTCTTACCCAGCACTTCCCTGCCTGCCTGTGTGTCTGCAGAGAGCTCTGCTGTATCAGAAATGAACAGAATTGGTTCCATCTTAATTTAATCTCTTTTCTTAAAACACACAAGCTCTCTGGAAAGAAGTAAAGCATTTGGTTGAGGAGGTAGATGAAGATTTCATAACATCATAACATGTTTCCTGTGGGTGACATTGTCCCTAAACCCTCCTTTCAGCTCAACAACCTACCCTGCTTATTTCTAGTGATTAACTGGCTCAGTATTAATATGATGACATGCACACATAATCAGCTGACGCACAAGCACATGCTGCCCGAGGCTACTGGGTAATCCAAACTCTTTACAAGATAGAGACGAGAATTTACTTAAGTTATAGACCTAAAAACAGATCTATTCTGAGAAGTTGAGAAGGTGAATCACATAAAACCTATAAAAGGACAGGTCCATGTCATATTTCACCACAAAATTATTAAAAATTAATAACATGTATTTAGTTGTATTTGTTATAGTGCCTTTATGATTATTTAAATAGAAAAAACTGATTACAGTATTTATTATACCTTATAAATAATGATTGAGAACAATGGCAATGGCAATAAAAAAAATGCTTTATGTCATTAAAATAATATCACAAGACAAATATCACTTGCTCCAAAAATAACATTAATTATTTTTATACTAAATCAAAAAAATTTCTTTTGAGTTTAAGGTGAAATGTGATCAAGACACGCACTTCACACATATTGTCATGGTTGATGATATACCTGCATTTACAGCACTTTTGTTTGAGGACTGGTTCGGGTAAATTGTGATTAGAAATGTCCAAAACAATTGATATCTCTGAATATCAGCTTTCAGAGTCGCTCTGTTCCTCCCCAAACTCAACACCCACTTCTAAACATCAAACCAACCCCCTAAATATAGACAGTCGAGATGCCTCCAATAACTTCACCCACTCGCCACCTCTCTCATGTGTCTAATGGCATTAAAGGAACACTGACACTGCTGTTAGAAGAACATGTTATGTGTTTCCAGCCCTGGCTTGTGATCCATGACGTTGCATACTCTCCATACTCCATACTCTCTTGAAAGCATCTAGCAAACTCAATGACATCCTTTATCTCTGTTCTACAGACAGCACCTCTGAGCTAGAGTAAAACCAACAAACATCTCAAAAAAACTGTCAAGATCAAATACTATCCCAAACAACTGTGCTCTCCAGCAAAGAGAAACTACAATTATTTTGAAATGTACATGAAGTTTGAGGTATACTAGTTACTTGAGTCCCCTCATTCTGAAGAACTGAAGTGCCTTTTTTGCCTGGATTTTGTGGGTTGACCTTCCCTATTGATCATAGCTGTTGTCTCTTTTCTGTTCTCATAGAACAGAAAAAGCAATAAAAGCAATCCATAAGACTCCAGGGGGTTAATAAAGGCCCTCTGGAGAGAAGCGACATGTTTTTGTAAGAAAAATTTCCATTTTTATAACTTTATAAACTAGAATCACTAGCCTCCAGAACCGTCCGTTCACGCATTCACAAGAGAGTCAAGTTCAGGTGTATGACGTAGGATGTAGGAGTAGCGTAAGCTTAAGTAAGAGTAGATGCCCCTTACAAATAGGGCTGGGTAACAAACTCAAGCTCCTCCGACATTTATCTTTAAAAATAGTTGTTTTACACTTCTAATTCATGACCGGTGTTTTGTTTTGCTTTGTACTCTGCGCTCTGTGTTCATCAATATGTCATGCATCAGGTCAAAGCTAGCTCACTCTTCTACTGGAATCAACTCGCGTACGGAAGCTGGAATTCTAGTTTATAAACTTATAAATATGGATTTTTTTTTTCCCCCACACAAATGCATCACTTCGCTCCAGAAGGCCTTTATTAATTCCTTGGTGCTGTATAGATTACTTTTATGATGTAAGGAATATTTTTTAATAAAGCTGTTGTGTTAATACAACTCTAATTGTGTTTGGCTGAAAGAGGAAAGTCTTATACACCTAGGATGGCTTAAGGGTTAGTAAATTATGGGATAAATTTCATTTTTGGGTGAACTAACCCTTTAAGTGCACACTGTGAGAAGACATTGCGTTTCAGGTTATACTGACCGTTTGTAGAAGTATCCCATGGTGATGCCACCTCCAAGTAGGATGATAATGGCCATCATGAAGACGGCGAGAACATAACCTGCAAAGGCAGGAAAGATAACCAATAGAAGCATAAACGTCTTGGTTTTCAGATTTAGTTCGATTTTAATCATCTTCTCCCAAGACCTACCAAGAGTCCCGAGGTCTTTCTTCTTCTTAGGTCCACTCCTGGCCTGCTGGAGCACTCCCTTGACGGGCTGCACCGCTGCACCCTCCACCTGCGAGGGGAAGGAGTTTTTGGATTCAAAGGTCTCCACCATCCTTGGGGTGAGTCCCTGAGTGGGGACAGACTCTTCTGGAGCTGTGGCTTCTGTGGAGTTTTGGTCTGTGGGGTGAGAGAAAGAACAGGATATGAGTGTTTTTCTGCTTTTTCTCAATCTGCACTGCTAATGTAAGTCAGCTCTGCACTCTCATCAATTAACAAGTCCACTGGCATCACACCATTGTACTAAACAGTTTTACTGTGGTCAGGGAGTGAGCGCTCTCAGCTGACAACTGTGTCCTCTATTCACCATGTCTTTCTTACTTCTTGTTTAATGTTTTTGTTGTTTTTTTGTCATAAAAAAAAAAAAAAAAAAAACTTTAAAAAGTTACAATGAAAAATATACATATATATATATATATATATATATATATATATATATATATATATATATATATATATATATATATATATATATATATATATATATATATATACATATATATATATATATACAGGAAGTAAGTGGACTAAATGACTGGAGTCTAGAGTATGTCACCAAAGGGAAGATCAAATTTCAGGATCAGTAAGATGCATTTAGAAAACAAGGTGAAATTTCATTTCATGACAACTTTAAAACAACTTAAACAATTTTGGCCCAAAAAACATGCTCTACACAAGTATGTGAACACAAACACTAATTGCTCATTACGTTCTGAAATGAGTCCGAACGCAATTCGCAAAACACATAATAGTGTGGTGGTATGCTATTTCAAACAAAGCTTTAAGGCCCCGATAAGCCCTCGATATACTATACAAACGAAATTCCACGAAAATGAAGGCGGAGCCTTGGGGCACACCTCCTATTACGTTACCCTCAAGGACCAATAGTAGTACGAAGGTGTTTTGCAGCTGGAGCAAACTTTTCCTGAAAGTTCACTTTGGCAAACCGTTTTGAACTTCCAAAATGAACATAGTTTTGGCCTGATTTTGTTCGAAATGACATCACATCAGTTCGTTCTTTAATTTTGTTTGAAGTATATCGGGGCCTTTAGTCTTTACTAGACACACCAGGCGAATACTAGGACTTTTTTTCTTTTTGAAGCCTGTGTAATGAGATAAAGTTTGGCTATTTTTATTTAAATAGGACATCAGGTGGGCGTGGTGTGTTTCAGAGGTCCCATAGGAAGAATTCACAGATGAGAACATTAACATGTGCTTCTCTTACTGTAGGCCAGCCCTATTGATTTTTTCCACCACCCTCTTCTCTGAAAAAGTTGTTTACACACTCCAGCAGAGTTAAATATCATGAGGTCACAGCCCAGCTAGCCAATCAGTAGCTGTCACCATGGTAAGCATGGTCCTCACAGCCAATCAGAATCCCAGAGGGTGAGGCCTAGACCTTTTCTTTATCAGCTGCAGAACAAGTTTCCTTGTTTGCTCCTTGTTTTGCTCCTTTCAACAGAAGAAGCCTCAAGGCTGATGAGTCTAGACTCGTGTTATTGTTTAATTTTAACTGTCCTTGCAGCATGTTGAGTCAAAAGATAATTCTAAGAAAACTGCACTGGTGTGGATTAAAACTGACCAACTGGCCTAGTGGTCTCAATAAGAGTTTTTCTTCAAAGGAAACAAACTGCCATACTGTTTTTTTTTTTGCTATTGAAACAAATAAAAGACAGCTGGCTTATCGAAAAATGAAAAGCAAAAGAAAAGTTTAGTTCAGCACCAGTGTTTAGAGTAAGCTCAGGGGAAAATGAATGCATTAAAATATTTGGTGCTGACCTTATTCATTCCCTAGAGGATGTTTTCTTAAAGCCATTTTCTTTTTCCCAGAAAAAGTAAGATTGCACATTTTTGCATTATGTAAATATTTTTAGATCAGCTCCCTCCAGATTCTAGGAAGAAAAAGTGTAAGACTAAGAGTTTGAGACTGTGGAAACACTTGTGTAAGACCGTTAGTAAGACCCAGTTGTGAAATGCCACAGAAAGACAAGTTAAATAAATCACTTTCATAAATCATAATCACATTTCATGCTGGATGTTTTTTTTCTCCTCCCCAAAAAAACATCAAGTGCGTTGTAATGCTTATTTTCATAAAAAAAAATTAAATTTAATTTAGGCTAAATTTATTTGAATCTATAAGAGCTGCTGACATTTATTGCCATTTTTTCCTCCAAACACATGCAATGTAGTCTGGTGACGAGAGTAAACATGGCTACCTTGGCATATCTTAATATCACATGCTTCTTTTCTGGTTTCTCCATTGGATCCGGAGACATAGCACCAGGGCTTGTCTGAACCATCTGGGTTACGACAGAAATTGTGATCTCCAACATCTGACAAGAAAAAACAAAACAAATTAAATACATTTTATATAGGTTTAGATGTTTTCTATTAAAACTTTTCTATGTTTGTATGTGTTTCTGAGTTGTAGTGAGTGCATCCTAGATGCACATCTCCAGACATGCCCTCGTCTGGATTAGGGAATTGTGATTGCTCAGCTTTTTCAGTTAGGACTCATAATATCCTGGCCGCATGCCCTCTTCATACAAAACTATAATTTACAAAATCTATAATTAGCAACATTGACAGTTTGCATTTTGCACTTTCTAATTAATGGGTGCGATCTGTAAATATGCATGATTGTACATATCCTAGCTTAATTTCCTCAAATATAATGTTTTGGGGTGTGTTTTTAAAAAATGTTTATTTTCAAATTATACAGTAAAATGTACAAATAGATCAAGAAAAGTAAAAACATAAGTTACCTGTCTGTGATTCTTTAAACTTAAGCTTTAGACTGTTCCAGTTGAGGCAAATGTTCCCTGTGGATGTCTTCTGTTGCATTCCCCTGTAGCTCTCGCCATTAGATGTTACACACTCTGTGGGAAAATAATTGAACTTTATATGATTTGGAAGATTGGTTTCAGATAAGTTCAAGTGGTTAATTTTTCATGTTTAAATTACAACAAATTCACCATTTACTATATTAAACAATCATTACAATATATATTTTTTAATAAACAGATTTGGAATGATAAAAAAACGGATGTAAAAATGAAAAATCGTGAGGAAAATATAGCCTGATGCAGCATCGCTACCTTTTCTAAATCACTTAAAATAAAGCATACATTATTATTATTTTTTAGAAAGATATTGCAGCACACTGAAATGTGATCTTACCTTCAACAACAGACAAGCAGCTCACCAAACCAGAGCTCAGCAGGGGCACAAAGTAAAGCAGTCGAAACATTTTTATTCGTCGATGTTATTAACAACAGGAACAATTATTCTTCATGACGACTTAAAACCGCTCTGTTTTAATGGAAAAGCCTGTGGTGAATCGAGCCACACTGCTCTCCAAACACACTGCAGTCGCGCTGTTGTTTTGGGCTCTGACTCTGAGCTGGTAAACAGCCTGAATGGACTGAGCACTCCCTTTGCAGAGACTCCGCGTCCGCCGGGTCCTAGAAACAGCAGCTCCTCTGATTAAAATGATGGACGGTAGGCTACATGTGAATGATACTCGGACAAAATGACCAGAATGTTCCAGCAGACAATCGATTGTGTTTGTATTATTTTTTTAAAAAACACACACAAATATTTTATTAATTGGTATGAAGATTTTTTAACATTAGTACAGAGTTTGGTACATTAGAAAAAAAGAGAGAGAGAGAAAAAAAAAAGAAATATAAATAAATCACAGTGGGTAGCGGGCGGAAGCCCTTTCTGTGTGGAGTTTGCATGTTCTCCTGTGTCTGCGTGGGTTTTCACCCACTATCCAAAAACATGCAGTATAGCTACGTGATTTATTGTGTATGCGTGCGTATATTAAGTCCCAAGTCCCACACTTATTTTATGAATGGACTTTTTATATAATATAATAATATATTAAATATAATAATTGAAATTATATATATTTCATATCATTCTCAGATGACACAACCGGACCCCTTTCAGACATATTTCCTTAGAGTCAAATTTACAATTTGAAGCAGTCATATAAGATATCATTGCTATCTTTCCTGATGAAAGCTATGTGCCTGAATGAGCTTTTATGCAACATGAGTTTTCAAAGAATGAAATGGGACAAAACCTGCACACAAATTCATCATTACAGCACCATCAATGCAGTCATGTCATCCATTCTTGTTAAACAAATCTGACAGAGCAGAACTTCATTAGGAGATAAAGGAACAATGAGCGCCTCTATTATTTACAAGGAAGCAGAGGGTCTCCTGAGGAGACACTATCAAAAGGAGGAAAACACAGGGTTCATTAGTGATGACATGATCAGTGTAAGCTATTCAGCTTCTGAAAAAGTTGTCCTCTCAGAATAGATGAAAAACACATGCTTTGTGAGTCATGCTCTTTTGTTAAGATTTTCTCAGTGGTACATTCTGGACAACTCTATTCTGACATTTCCCTTTGTTTTAAGTGCATTCCTTTTGTCAAGTACAGTACACAACTATTATAAATACAGCTATCTGTTTTCAATAGTTCTGCACTGTTCAGCACAGTAAGATCAGTGTCACATTGTCTGCTGCAGTCCACCATTAATCTAGAAGCACAATGTCTTTTTTATCAGATCAGAATTTTTTGAAATCTTGGAAATTATGTCAAGGTTTTCATGGCATTTTGATGCATGGAAGTAAGCAATTAGATTTAATTTGACCAGATAGTTTTCTTTTTTTTCCATGGCACTGGTTAACTGACCCACTTTTATTTTCCAAAGTAATTACACAAAGTTTCCAAAGTAAAATTGGAGCCAGGTTGGCAGCTCTTTTTTGTGAGTTGTGCACCCAAGCAGATGAGTGCGAGAGAGATCAGACATTCAGTAACTACAGCGTTTCTTTGTTTTCAAGTTTGTTGATTATGTCATTACTATTTTTGACACCCAGTCATTACTCCTGTTTGTTCTGCAGTTTCAGCCTGTTATGAAGTCCTGTTTGACTGGTTTGTTTAAAATGTGCTATTTGGAAGAAAAAAAAAAGAGTGAACATCATGAATGCTTTCAGGACAGATGCATAGTCATAAACAGTACAGTGAATAAAGATGATAAAAAAGATCCTATTTACTCCAAAATTGAACTAGGGACAAACATTATTTATTCAACACATTTATTATTACCATTATGTTCTGTCCAAAGATACTTTGCAACCAAACTACTGTGATTAAAATAATAATAATAAAACTAAACCAGTGTCATGGGTTTGTATAGCGAAGACAGCAGACAATGAGTGGAAAAAGCCAGATGTTTTTACAGATGTTTCACATTATACATCTCTTTTAAAATAGTTTGAAAAAACAAAAACAGAAATAGCCCATTTATAGCTTATTTAAAAGTTATGAGCTCTTGTTTCTTAAAATGGCTAGTCAAATGAAAAAGGCCTACTTCTCTCCAAATCCTAAAACAATTTTCTAAAATATTTTAAATCTTTCTAGAAATATTATAAAATGGATATATACTTAATCTTAAATAATAAAACAATCTTACACAAGATTGCTCTTTTAATCCACCTGTATCCCCTCTAAACTCTAAAATAATCAATAGGTCATTTACAATAGAATTGAAGCATTTGTAGAGGAGTGTGAATCTCTTCAGTGTTTGCTGTAAACTCAGACCATCTGCTCCACTGATGGCTACTGGGATACCCAGCTGCGTCCTAACACTGTGTCCTGTGACACGCAGGCGTGTTGCACAGCAACTGAGTACATATTCCAAGCATGAATCATCAACTAGTCCTATGCTGAGGGCAGAAAATGGACACTTAACCTGGGAGATGAGCCTGTAATGTGGCATAAAGCAGGCACTATTCCCTTGCTGTTATGGTAGGGCAACTCTACTGTTGCCGCAAAAGCCATTACATCACTGTTTGATGCATTTACCACTGCAGTGAAACCTGAGTAGAAGTGGCTTATGCAAAGAGAAGATGAGGATGAGAAAGAGGGTACAGAGTGAGAAAGAAAGACATAAAATAATAAAATATCTATTGGACATAAAAGAAAGGAATAGGGTAGGAAAAAGAGTATGAGTGCAAGTAAGGCTACGTCCTCACTGTCAGTCCAAATCCAATTATTTGCGTATCCGATTGGAATCTGGTCTATATTAGTGACTGTCCATACTGTGTATTGCAATTGTTCAGATCAGATGTGTGTGTCCCGCTGCACTCTTTTGTTTTCCTGAATATCTGCATTGGTTTCTATGGTAATAATATTGCGTTGGTAGGCATATGCCAAAAACACCACCAGCAGCAACATGGAGGGGTTTGCAAGAAACATGTTGTCTTATATGCAACATGACAGTGTGTAGCCACTGCCCTGGACTACTACGTCTTCTTTGCCATCATCTCCGTCGGTCTCAAAACATGTCTCCAACTCTCCAATATATTAGGGTGACCCTGTTTTCCCAGGACATGTCCTGTTTTCACGTCCTGTCCTGGCCGTCCTGGTTGTTTTTTATAAAGTGATGAAAATGTCCTGGTTTTCATTGTTTTTCATTGGGCCATTCAATTTACCGGTGTTACGAGATTTTCGGTTTCCGAAGGCGGAGCATACATGAATATTAATGAGTTAATATCCATATATTAATAATGCACGTGCAACTGAGAATATTAGTTCACATTGTATCTCAAGACATTAGTGGATTATTCCATAAAGGTATATTCTCAGCGTCACGGCTGACTTATGCCTAAACTACAGTTGTTTACTTCTAAGTAAAAGTTTATATGTTTTGATTAGTATGCATGATTTGTGCAGTCGTCTGTAACTGAATAACAGATACAGCAGAGCCACCTTCAGCTATCGTCTACTATGAGTTCAGTTCATTGTGCTCTTCTTTCGTACCTTGCGACGTAACAGCTGACAGGAATATAGAAATTTATTTTTAACTTTCATACTTAGCTATTTGTTAAGTAACAAAAAACTGCTGGGAAAGATCAGCTCTACAGCAAAATATAGATGGGCAAACAAGGAGGATGAGGAAGAAAAACAGGATAAAAAGGAAAACGAGGATGAAGAAGAAAACTAAAGATATAGATATTTTTTGTTAGTTTTTGTAAGTTTGTGAGAGTTATTTTCTGTTAAATTTGGATCGCTAATATAGCAGAGGTATTTTTTTTAGTTATTTATTATTTTTCTGATACAGAAGAGACATTATTTATATCATTATTTCATTCATTATTTTTGAAACTTGTCATAATAAAACATGTTGAGTAACCTCTGAGAAGCCTATCTGAATTTGTGTCTTTGGTTATAGATAGTATTTTGTAATATAACAATTTTCTATCCATACAGAGAAGGCATAGGCCTACTTTAAATGTATTGTAATTATAAGGCATCTTTGAGTAAATTTCGAGTATCATTTGAGTATCTCATTGCCGGGCCGAGTGTCCTGGTTTTCGGTAATCCAAATATGGTCACCCTACAATAGTCATTTTCTGCTCGTCCGGCACTCCACAACAACACAACCTTGTTTCTGCAGCGACTTTCAGCATACTTCCTATAACAACGTCTGATGTTTGTATTTTACATGACATGAAAAAGTCGCATAAACCACAAAATCTGATCAGATCAGTCAGACTAAAAATGATTTCCAGAAATGTGATTTGATTAAGATTTCAAACCACATACGAATGTAGCTTGAAACAGATTTGTGATTGACATTTCATGTGATTGTTTTTGCTGTTCACACTTGTTAAATCGGATTTCAAATATGCACAAACATCGGATCTGGACTTACAGTCTGAAACTCCTGAATGAGGCTTAATTGCTGCTGCTGTGTGTGTCAGAAGATGCTCTGAGGTTGGTTCGAGGCAGCTCAAACCGGTCTGGGCTTTTGTGAAGTGTTATCGCAACTAAATATGTGCCACCACTCCACATAAAACGAATGAGTCTCCGAGTTCACAGAGATGGAGCATCAAAAAAAAAAGAGCAGCACTTCATTTTCTAAAGGGGACAGACTATCCCCTTTGTTATTGGGGTCACAGATCAAGGTTAGACAATAAGTTCTAAAAAAAATCATTAAATCTTTATTTTATAAATATATAAAGCATCAATAAACAAGCATACATCACAGTTGATATTGAATGGTTCAAAAGAGAGATTTGACTAAAAATACATATACCATCCTCAGGGTGTTACGTGGGTGCAGTCAAACACATGCATATGAACATGCATAAACATACACATGCTCGCTGATTCTTTGAGTCACTGCTGACTGTTTGTCCCTGCTAGCAGTGTGCTCCATTTCACCCATCCAGAAACAATGGCATCTTTCAGCCGTTTCAGATTTAGATGTGCTACACTCAGAGCTACAGTCATCAAGAATGATCTGGAGTTGGTGTTTGATTTTGGCTGGTGAAGTAGACAAGCAAAGGTTTTCTTTATTGTCTCTCTTGTATTGCACAACAAAGGACTGTTATTCTTCTTTTTGAATAGTTTGCACTCAATATGGCGATGCAGAGCCAGCTTTCCCGGATCAATAATGATTACACTGTTTTTTTGTGCTTAATTAAGCCTGTAACTGCAATAATGCAACCCTGATCTGTGACGGCACTAGATTAATCTGTCTGTGCTAGTGCATCAGTGAAGACCTGAGGAAGGAAGACTCCATTTAGGACAAACCGTCTCTGAATATCCTGAAGGTCTGTAGATAAACTCAAAGGGTCGAGTAGGGGTCGTATGGAATCACACTTCTTGAACAGCTGAAGTAGTATAATCGCCCTAGTGAACAGGCCATAAAGAGCGCCATGGAAACGGGGATCTATTAGCAAACTCAGCCAATCAGGATTCAGGACATTGCCTAGACAACAAATGAGAGACATAATTACAAAAATAACATGCGTAAATGTACAACAACGACTACGCACAAACCATTAATAAATATTACAGATCATATCAATTGTAATTATAAGGTTTTGTATTGAATTATAAAGGAGCATCAGGAAGTTAATTATTGATAATTAATGTAACAACAAGAAAAAACAACAATTATGGATATCTGGTAAATCTTACATACCTAATTGAAGTTGCATACAAATTGTGAGATTCTCTTTGACGATGGCTGCACTGTTTCGGGCCCAGTGCTCAAGGTTCTTGGCGAGAGTGGAGGATTCTGGGTAATGTTTAACTAGATGCAATAGGTACTGCAACAGGCGCTCTGAGATCACAGATGGCTCTGCAAACACATTTGCTTCATCGCGCTCATACAGACTGCGGCATCTGACCAACAGAAAACACAAAAATAATGTAAGAGACAGGAAAACAGGAAGTTTGTATGCAAAATAATATATTATTATTTAAAGATATATTTAAAGATATAAATATATTTAAATATATTTAAAGATATAAAGTATATTATAAAGATATAAATATATTTAATATATTTAAAGATATAAAGATTAAAACCTATATAAGATTTTTTTACAAGCCACACTACAGTTTACAAATTTGGGGTCAGTAAGATATTTTTAATGCTGAAAGAATACAATAAAGTTGTGAAATATCATAAATTAATTTTTTTTTTGTCCTGTGATGGCAAAGCTAAATTTTCAGCATCATTACTCCAGTCTTCAGTGTCGCATGATCCTTCAGAAATCATTCCAGTATGATGATTTGGTGCTCAAGAAACATTTCTTATTATCACTGTTGAAAACAGTTGTGTTGCTTAATATTTTTGAGGAAACTGTGATACTTTGATGATATTCTTTTATGAATGGAAAATTCAATATAATGTATTACAAATAGAAATGTTGTAACAATGAAAAAGTCTTTACTGTCACTTTTGATCAATTATATGCATCTTTGTTGAATAAAAGTAATAATTCCTGTCAAAAAAGTTGATATATATACTTATATTTAATAAAAACCCAAACTGAATGTGGTCTGAAAACAAAAAATAAAACAATGACAACAGTAAACATACAATAATATAAACAAAAAAACAATAATGACTGTCCTAAATATTGATAATTTCTGTATGTGGGTTGACATACTGTGTCTCTTTGGACTCCTTCAGCAAAACATTCAGATCACAGTCAGGTAAGTGGCACATTAAGGCCTCTAAAGCGCCACTCGCATCCCAAAATCTTTCCAAGAGCAGGTCCAGCAGTGAGTGCAGAGCCTGGTTCACCTGCATGTAGAAGCATCTCTGAGGAGCTTCTGGTTGTCGAGAACAGCAGAGCAGAGAGGCAAAGATAGCTGCCTTTGCTCTTACCTGTGGACTCTCATCCTGAAGCAGGTAGATACCGGTGTTGATCAAGCTTCAAAATACAGAGGGATGAAAATATCAAATAATAAACACAAATAAGTAATACATCTCTGAAAACAAAAGCCTGGTTTGTTTTGAGTATTAAATGTAGCTTAAAATCCACCAGATGCAGAAACATAAGTTAAATCTGTTAATCTATGTCAACCAGATATAGCTATATAATTTACAACCAATATAACTTAGGTCTAACTTACTCCCCAAACTGGAGTTATGAAAGCACCCCTTTTTATTATACCTGGTACTGAGCTCTGCGAGTAAAAGTCTGTCTGTCAGGCTCCTGGTCACCACAGAGACGCCACACAGACACAGAGCCTGAGCACAGGATATTCTGAGTGCCTCAGGAGCTTCGGGACATCTGTGCTTCTCTAATAACTTACACCAGCGCTGGAGCAAAGACAAGTCCACACTGAGAGAGAATGAAAGAGAGAGAGAAGGGCAGGCAAACAAAGTAAAGCCATTAGCCACCTATAAAGTCTTATTGCTTTCTCAGAAACATCAGTAAGTTGACATAAAATGGAACACACAACTTTATCTATTTAGAAATGTATCTATATCCCTTCTGAAACATTACCAACACCCACTTTTTAAAGGCATCGCAACATACACTACCATTCTAAAGTTTGAGTCAGTAAAAAGTCATTTTTTTCACAGAAATTAATGCATTTATTCAGCAAGGATTAATTAAAATGTTCAAAAGTGAGAGTAAGGACTTTAACAGTCTTTGGTACGAGAGATTTCTGTTTTAAAAATGCTGTTCAATTGAACTTTCTATTTGTCAAAAAAATCCTTAAAAAAAAAAAAAAAGTATAAGGGTTTCCACAAAAATATGAAGCCGCACAACCGTTTTCACTGTGATTATGTAATTTTTCTTGAGGACCAAATCAGCGTTAAATTGTTTGTACTGTATTTTTACTTAAATAAATGCAGTCTTGGTGAGCATAAGACAGTAGTGTATACCAATGGTAATGCTTCTTTTTCAAACCTATTGCTTTTTGCTATTACTGCTGTAACCTTTATTAACAACATTAATTAGTGTGTTAAAGGGGAGGTGTAATGCTATTTCATGCATTCTGACTTATTTACACTGTTGAAAAGTTGGATTCTCATGCTAAACATGGACAAAGTTTCAAAACACGAGTTGGAAGTTTGATGGAGTATTTCTGTACCAAATGATTCGGTACAGGTCTCGGAGAGTTTTTTTTCCCCAAGTATGGCCTGTATGACATCAAAAGAGAGCAGAATTCCTTGTATAGGCACTTCTCCCTGATAAGCGTGTACACATCAGCCAGAACAAGAGCAAGAGCACGCCCATCAACGCGCTTCACTCGGGTTACGGAAGCCCGAGAGATTTTTCAACAATGGCTGTGTCCCAATTCAGGGGCTGCACCCTTTGAAGGCTGCATACATCATCGGTCTCATTAAAGAAAAAGTACCGTCAGATTGCAATGTAAGAAAGAATTTACTGTATTTTACACCTCACAATGAATATCAGTCAATTTTATTACGGTTACTTTTCTTAAATAAGACATCCTTGATGACGTATGCAGCCTTCAAATGTGACCTCAGGAGGACGCAGCCTCCGAAATGAGATGAAGCTCCTGTCATTGAAGGAGTGTGTTTTTTGTTGTATGGGAAAGATTACCTTTTTCAGCTTCCCAAAGAACCCAGCGTTAAGGGAACAGTGGATGAAATTTGTTTTTCCAGGGCAGCAATGGAGTTGTGCATGTATGTTTGTTTGTTTCGGTGATGAATACTTTGTAAACAAGTCCCAGTTCGGTGCTGGATTTGCAGATCGTGTGTGGCGAGTAAGGCTGCATCAGATGTCTGTATTTTGTTGGGAATCGGCGTGCAAGTGCATATAATGTAAACAACATGAACGCTTTTATTCCCTTTGTATTTGTAGTGATGTCGCAGCTAGCAAACATCGCAGAAGCTGCGAGCGCTCTTTAGCTCCGCCCACGGCACTGACGGCAGATACGCCTCCAGGATCTCTGCTTTTTCTATGGCAAAACTAAAGACTTTTCATAGATATGAAGGATGCATTGTTACTCTATATGTACTCAAGATTAACATGAGATTTGCAGAAACTGTGTGTGATAACTACTCTTTAACTATTGGCAGGACTTTAGAAAGACTGCATTACCTACAAGAGTAGCATAAAATAATGTTTAAATAGTTATTTGTTTATTAGTCAACATTATTTCCCCTGCCTAACAAGAAAGTAGTTTCATAGGCAAGTAAGCCATTGCATTTTTTTCTTTGAAATAAAGTGAATCATGCTCAGTAAGACCAGAAATGTGGTATGGAAAGTAAATTGGATCAATTTGGATTTAATGTTGACTGACAAAAATACTGAATGGAAAAAAAAATAAATAAATAACATCAAGAATATCGAATAACATCAAGCTAAAACATATTAACATTAGGGTGCATGACATGTGAGTGTACCTCTGGGAAAGGAGCAGGCTGACTGCACACAGAGCTGTGGAGATCAGCACAGGTCCTCCTCTATCTGACTCCAGATCAGTAAATAGAACCTCCATACACTCTTTCAGCCATGTCTCCTCAAACCTTGGAGGACAGGGAGGGGGCAGGGCAAAACTCTCTTCCTCTGGGGTCATAACCTCAACTAACGTGGTCAAGAATGCTCCCCTGTACTCCACGTTCTGGTCCAACAGCGCCTTCTTCAGGTTGGCCTGCAGGTGATGGATACTGTTATACAAGAGCACCCTTTCCTGACATTATTTAAAAAAACAAAAACCACCCATCTATTATTTTGCAATCATGATATTTTCTTTTCTTTCTTATGAATGGATTTAAAAGGCACTAAAAGATTGTAGTATATTTCATCTTTCACGACGTAGAGCAGCTCCCATCAGGTGTGTGAGTTTGATATTCCATTGACCTCACATGATGGCTGGGCGGAAATCCTGGCCAAGTCCAAACCCAGTCTGTTTTTAACGATTACTGAATACAATGACTAACATGCCCCCTTCACACAAGAAAAATGAAGTGTCAAATAAGATCTACAGCCTGATTTATCCCAGCATTTTAAACAGCTCTTGATTGTTTTTCATTTCCTTCAGTTGTATCTAGCTGACATTTGGGACTGGCTACCAGCCAGTGATAGAAAAGGCCACATTAGCAGTAGGTTCAGGGAAAAAAACTTATTTAAATATAAATAATATATTATAAATAAATAAAGACTGCTGACCTGTATGATCCAACAGACAATGCAACTAAACAACCCAAACTAAGTGAAAGCAGGCACAGATGAAGTACAATGACTTTCATCAACAGTTACACAGAGCACAAATCAATTGAACAGATTGCAGGGGTTAGAAGACGCATTTATAAAAGGTGAAAGGTTTTTAATTTGACATTTTTAATCACGCTCACTGGCAGCAAGACATGATGCACTAGCCAAAAAGGTCCATCTACCTAATTTTATGAACAAATAAGCTAGATGGATGTCTTTGGCCCCTGGCCTATCTTGCTGATCAGCAAAAAAACAGCATAGATGGAATACAAGAGTTTGTCAAGAGCCAAGAGCCAGGTCTTCCCTAGAGATGTTAAACGCAAAATGGATTTCTGTGGCTATATTGACTATATTGAAGGAATATATTGACTTTTTGTAAAAAAGCAAATATTGATACACACCTGCTTGGGGTCAGTAAGATTTTTTAAATGTTTTTGAAATACTCACCAAGGCTGCATTTATTTGATATATATATACAAATACAACTATTTGTTTTTGTACAAATACAAAAACAGTAATATTACAAAATATTATTTAAATTTTATTTAAAGGGTTAGTTCATCCAAAAATGAAAATTATGTCATTAATTACTCGCTCTCATGTTGTTCCACACCTGTAAGACCTTTGTTCATTTTCAGAACAGAAATGAAGATATTTTTGATTAAATCCAATGGCTCAGTCCCTTTTTTCCAATGCACAGAAAGCTACTAAAAACATATTTAAAACAGTTCATGTGACTACAGCGGTTTAACCTTAATATTATAAAGTGACGAATATACTTTTTATGCACCAAAAAAAATAAAAAAATAACGACTTTATTCAACAATATCTAATGATGGGCGATTTCAAAAGGATGCTTCATGAAGCTTCGAAGCTTTACAAATCTTATGTTTCAAATCAGTGGTTCAGATATTAAATATTAAAAGTTGAACCTCTGTAGTCACATGAACAGTTTTAAATATGTCTTCAGTAGCTTTCTGGGCATTGAAAAAGGGAGTGTTATTGATGGCGATGCAGGCCTCACGTAGACATCGGATTTGATCAAAAATATCTTAATTTGTGTTCTGAAGATGAACGAAGGTCTTACGAGTGTAGAACGATATGAGGGTGAGTAATTAATGACAGAATTTTCATTTTTGGGTGAACTAACCCTTTAAATTAACTGTCTCTATACTTCTATATATATTTTAAAATGTCATTTTTTCCTGATATTCCATTCTTTAGTGTCACATGAGTCTTCTGAAATCATTTGATTTGGTGCTCAAGTAACATTTCTTATTATTATCAATGCTGGAACAGTTGTGCTGCTTAATATTTTTGCAGAAACTGTGATGGATAAAGTTCAAAATGACACAACTGATTTGAAATGGAAATCTATTGTATGTCTTTACTTTCACTTTTTATCATTGAATTTCTTAATAATTCCCACACAATAAAAGGCTGTATAATTGTATATTTGTATCTCAGTGTTATTATTGTATCTTTGCAATAAAGTGTCATTCTACAATAATTACAACAAAATCAACTGAGCATATAGAGAGGCAGTGCAGTAGTAAAAGTGAAGTGCTATGGTTATACTAACCTGCAGTGCTCTCTCAATAACCTCCTGGAGGTCTGTTCCTCTCCAACCATGCCCCTCTATAGCAGACTTGACCAATGAGAGCCTCACTATTGCATTGCCATTGGCCAGACTCTGCCACACCTGACACGACCACTCAGGATCCCCACACAGAAAGTTCACTGCACTTTGGTGGAATGCAGCAGAGCCAACCTAAAAACACCACGTTACATTCACAATTAAGTCTTACATTTCACTTGCTGTGTAGAACTGGACACGAAGCCCCACCTCTAGTATGTTTGGACTCCTGTGGACCTCCTGCAGTAGTTGAGAGGACAGCTGAGTGAGGAAAGCACCAGAGCAGTGGCCTCTCATTAGCCTCACTATATCCACATATGCCATCCGCACCAACGGGCATTGTTGCCTCAAAGATGCCAACCACAATCTGGACTCAAACCTGGTCATAACCTCACTGAGAGATGACCGACTGCTAAAAAAAAAAAAAAAAAAAAAAAGAGACTCAGATTACAATTTAATAATCACTGATTGTGACTACTGCTTTTAATATTTATGTTCAGACCTTTGTGCAGTCAGTGAGACAGTAAACTAATCACAAACTAATGACAAAAAGTGTCAAAATATTAAGCTTACGGTGGCATTTCGTTCATGAGATATACTTCTTTACTCTTACATGTTAGTTTTCAGTGCCCTGGCCAGTATGGCTTCTATCTGTAGGAGTTGGCCATGCAGTCTGTTGTGACAGCACACAACGTCTTGTGATTCGGGCAGCTTTTCTACCAACTGCAGGACAGTTGCCAGATATTCACTTAGTGGTACCATAGCAACTAGGGCTCTTGATGACATCACTCGTACGCCATAGACTGGGCTGGCAGCTAGGAGGAATAGCGGAGGCAGGAATTCTGACAGAGCCCTGAGGAAAACACAAAGACACCAAGCAAATCAGAAAAACAAGGAGTGGATATGGATGGTTACTCGGGGGAAAGGGCATTTGCCAGATTTAAACATCCAAACTTTTGAGCAATATAATTAATATAATATAATATAATATAATATAATATAATATAATATAATATAATATAATATAATATAATATAATATAATATAATATAATATAATATAATATAATATAATCATGTATTTGGATTGTTTGCATGACAGTGTCCATCGTACCGTGTCTGTTCCTCAGCACCAGGCTGTAGTTTGGCAAGCAGAGTGAGCACAGGGTAGAGGGAAGGATGTAGGAGAAGGGTGGAGTCATGTAGGTCTTTAGCTGCACTTTCCAGCGCCCCCAGGAGGAAGGGCTGCAGGGCTGGGTAAAGGTTGAAGAAAGAAGGAGAAGACATGCCGGAATGAGCGGAGCCCTCTTGACCGGCTGGCTGTTGACCCAACATTCTGGTGCAGAGAGAACCTATGACAAGTTAAAAGTGAAGATGAGGTCAAAGGTCAACACGTGACTTCTTTGCAATGGTCAAAATCATAGTGAGTGTGACTGGCTCATACTGTAGAGCTGCAGGGCTGCGTTCCTCATGGCCCAGCATGGCGAGCTAAGGAGTGTGAGTGACAGAATGGCCACCACGGGGGTGTACTGTAGAACAGCTACACCCAGACTGGAGCCCTTCACCAGTGCTTGAAGGGTGTGAACAGCACACACCTGTGAGAGAATCACGGAATGAGAGATCTCTTTTAAGGACACTTACACTTTTTTTTTTTTTTTTACATGCTTGATCCAGAATTATTTAGATATACATGACTATTTAAAATTTGTTATCAGTATGATTTTATTTTGTTTTTTTTAAAGAAATTATTACTTTTATTTAGGAAAGACGCAGTACAAACAGTACAAATGTTTTCAACATTGATAAGAAATGTTTTCTGACCACCAAATCAGCATATTAGAATGATTTCTGAAGGATCATGTGACACTGAAGACTGGAGTAATTAGGGCTCGACAATAAGGACTTCCTGATGGCCCGGACTGATCAGGCCAGTGCTGCATCGTCAGGAAAGTTTATCATTTGTACCGGTTTTTAAGCCTTGCCAATTTAAATATTCAAGTGCAAGAAAATGCAAAAGAGAACTAAATTCGGTACTCATGCGCTTTGTGAGAAACTGATCTGAGTTCTCTTTCATGTCTTCTTTTCGTTGAATGGACAAATTCTCACAAAATTATGTCAAAATACCAGTCTTGGCAAGTATCCTAGTAAACAGTTGATTATGTCTTAAGTAAATGTAAACAGTTTAGAAATTTTTAACGTGTGTATGTGTAACACTGTAATCTAACGATTGCTGTCTGTGTTTTTAATGTTAAACAACAAAGGACAAAGAAAAGGAAAATCACTCACTGGTCTCGACTGAATAACTTTTGTAACTTTAATAAGGATTAATCTATAATTCATTTGTAATGTTATTTGATTTGATTGATTTGATTACTGTACCTGAAAACTACTGTTAGACCTACCTGAAAATCCTGAAAAACTGTTTTTTCATGTGTATGTTTGTTCTATTGTAGTTATTTGTGCTGTTGGTATTAATTATTCTTATTTTATTACTGATGGTTACTTGTCTTTAATAATATTTGAAATTTATTTCAGTTAGGCTAGTAGTTTTTGTTGTGATATCAAAATTGGAAT
The DNA here is from genome assembly GCF_024489055.1 of Chanodichthys erythropterus. Classification (NCBI taxonomy): domain Eukaryota; kingdom Metazoa; phylum Chordata; class Actinopteri; order Cypriniformes; family Xenocyprididae; genus Chanodichthys; species Chanodichthys erythropterus. Next base: position 36,460,673 of record NC_090233.1, on the reverse strand, counting down.
CAAGAATTGTGAAATATCACTAGTGTCTGAATTTTGGTGTCATCATAACCTTATTTATTAATATTGCATGGTCAAACATAATGAAAACAATAACTATTTAAATTTATTATTTTTTTATTTTTTTGTGGTGAGGCCAGTGAAAATTTTGGTAGTGCAAGTAAAAAATTTTGAACCATAAAATCCTTGCCGTTGATCCCCGGTAATGGTAGATGAAAATTCAGCTTTGCCGTTACAGGAATAGTTTACATTTTAAAATATATTAAAATAGAAAACAGGTCCTTTAAATTGTAATAATATTTCACAATATTACATTTTTTATTTATATTTTGATCAAATAAATGCAGGCTTGGGGAGCATAAGAGAATTCATTCGAAAACATTCAAAAATCTTACCAGCGCCAAGCTTTTGAACTGTAGTGTATTTAATGGCTAGATCAATGACTGTACCTGTGGTAAGTCAAGGGTTTGGTCCCAGTCCTGGGGCAGAGGTGCTTCGGACGTCTTCAGAAGGGTGTTAATGGTGTGGGCCAATAGGGGGCGAGATTTGCTAGCATCCTCAGCAGCCAAGACACCTAAGATCAGCATGGGTAAACCGGCAGCACGGCGTGTCACTGATGTACTACGGGGCGACTGGAGAACTGAAAGGCCCTTGTTGGGGGGGTGGGGGTTGAGAGAGAGAGTGCATTCTTTGACTTTTGTGTCCTTTCAGTCTACCTTTGATAAATTAAAATCTAATGAAGTAAAATAAAATATTTAATGCAATATAATAATCTTATAATAATTTATATAATTAACAATACAATATATACCAATGAATAATAAATGATTTACTGATTTACAAATTATTTATTAATCTCATGAATCTCTAGTTGAGAATGAAGCCCCTACTCAATACTACCTGTTGTAACATGATGGAAGGGATCTGCTTGATCTCTGGATCAGAGCTGCATAGAAGAGCCCTGCAGAATTTAGTGAAGCCAATACAGCAGCCCTCTACTGCCCCCTAATGGAAGATGAGAGAAAAAGACAGAACAAGTTCACAAACAGACAATACTGTGAAACTAAGTGTAGAAAAAATGCTTTGGACATCAGTGTTAAAAGAGCAAATTGGACTTATTTATGCATGAACTGTGCTTACCCAGTGTCTACATTTCAGAATAATGTCTTTAAACACTTTGGAAGCCCTCCTGAGTTCCTCCACAGTCAGTGTCAGTTCTTTACAGTGAAGTGACAGGATTCTCTCCACCAGGGAGCCTAGAAAAATACCAATTTCCTACCAGGAAAGTAGAAGACCACACATTATATCTTAGTTACACATAATAATACTTGTAAACCAAAGCTCACACACAAACAAAAAAAGTTAAACTAAATAAAAATGGGAAATGTCTTGGCAACTAGCTGAAATAAAATGTGTTTAATTTTATATATATAAATATAAATTTATTAGTTCTCTTTGCATCATTTAGTTTGATGGTTAATAAAATAACATAAAAAAAATAATAACAATAATAAATAATTAAATAAATGTATAAATAAATAAATATATAAAAAAATGATATCTATATATATATCTATATCTATATATATCTATCTATATATCTATCTATATATCTATATCTATCTATCTATCTATCTATCTATCTATCTATCTATCTATCTATCTATCTATCTATCTATCTATCTATCTATCTATCTATCTATCTATCTATCTATATATATGGCTACTTTTCTTTTTTGGTCCAACTACAATAAAATATAATAATATAAAATAAAGTATTTACGATAAAATAAAATATAATATAATATACAATAAAATGTTAACTTAACAGGGACACAATACACACAATTACACAATAAAATAGAAACAACACTTTAAGATTTGCTGCTTTTTTGTCCATAATTAATAAAATAATATGAAATAAAAGAACGGCTGATGTTCTGTAATTCTTGTAGATGATCTATCAGCTTTACCTTCAAGGAGACCCAGCAGCAGGTCAGCACCAGACTATGTTCCTCAGAGAGCAACACATTCTCCTCTCCATCCTCATCAAGCCCCCCTCTCTCAACACCACCCTGACCAATTAGAGAACTGATTGCATTCCCCATGTCACAGAACGATGGAGGCACATCTATGACAAAAAGAAAAGTGTCTTCTGATGATAATCTCTTCAGGCATATTGTTTCATAACAACTTTCAGCGTACCTTTCTCCTCAGTGTCCTGGTCTCCATACAGCACACCTAACAGCAGTAGAGTGAGCTTTTCTAGTAAAGACACAATGTCTCCTGCAATACTCTTGGTTATTGACTCCACTAGGACTCCTGGCACCTCCAGCAAGCCCTTCTGCAGAGCACTTACAATGCCTGAAGTGATAAAATACATTTTATCTGTGGATTATTCTTATTTCATCATATATTTTCGATATATTGGATGTGAAACTTCTGCTTAATGGTGATCAGATCTCTAAACTAAGCTGATTTTATTTGCTTTTACCATGAATAGGTGTTGTGCGAGCTGCAAGCAACATGTCATTCCTGGCAGTGAGGTAATGGTTTTGTAGTTTGGTCAGAAGGAACGTAATCAGTTTAACTGACTGTTTCTCCCCCTGTTCAAATGCCCCATCCACCCTATCATACAGAAATGCACACACACAAATTTAATAAATATTCAAAGTAAAGCAAATGTTTTCCAGTTTCCACAAAAATATTAAGCAGCACAACTGCTTTCAAATCTAATAAAAATAAGAAATGTTTCTTGAGCATCAAATCATCATCATAGAATGATTTCTGAAGGATCATGTAACTCTGAAGACAGTAATGATGTTAAAAATTCAGCTTTGCCATCACAGGAATAAATTACATTGTAAGATATATTAAAATAGAAAACAGTTTTTTGAAATTGTAATAATATTTCATAATATCAGTGTTTTTACTGTATTTTTGAGCAAATAAATGCAGATTGGCAAGCACAACAGACTTCTAAAAAAAATCTTTCAGACACCAAACTTTTGAATGGCAGTATATGTGTGTTCTCTCATAATAAAACACAGAGATAAGAGATGTCTGCTCACTTCTGCAGGAGCAGTTTGATCATCAGTGCCCCCATCTGGGCCTCCTGGACCCGTGGGCTCTGGAGCAGCCGTTCTGCCCGACTAAACAGCACAGCTGTGACATCATCAGGGAGAGATGGAGGGAAAAATCGGAGTAGTAGCTCCGCAGACAGCTCTCGGATCTACAGTACAGGGACAACATGTCAGGCAACTGCATTATATTACAGGACAACTGGGGCAAGGGTTGCAGCTGTGCATAGTCTACCATTCAAAGCTTGGGGTTGTTAAGATTTTTTTATGTTTTTTAAAGAAGTCTCTTATGTTCAACAAGGCTGCAGGTTTTGTTTTAAATATACTGTAAAAACAGTACTATTGTGAAAAATCACTTTTTTAATTTAATATATTTTAAAATGTAATTTATTCCTGAGAAGACAAAGCTGAATTTTCAGCAGTCATTACTGCAGTCTTCAGTGTCACATGATCCTTAAGAAATCAATTTAATATGCTGATTTGGTAATAAGAAACATTTCTTATAATTATCAATGCTGAAAACAGTTGCTAAATATTTTGCTCAATATTGTTAGTGATAATTTATTCAGGATTATTTGATGAATAGAAAGTTCAAAAGAACAGAATTTAAATTGATTTGAAATAAAAATATTTTGTTCCATTATGTGTGTATTTACTGTCACTTTTGTTCAGTTTAATGCACCCTACTGAATACAAATATACATTTCTTTTTTTTTTAAATTAAAAAAATATCTTATTGACCCCAAACTTTTGAACAGCAGTGTATATTCATTTTGTTTTACCTCATTGGTTGAATCCTCCAAACATCCAATCAGGACCAGCAGCTTTGACTTTGAGAAGAAATCCCACTTTCCCCTTACTTTAGCCCAGTCTATAAGAGCAGACATATTGGCTGGGGAAAAAAACAAAACAAAACAAAACTCAAATCCATTCCTCATATCATTTTATTATATTATATCAGTTTGAAGTTAGAGATCAATAATAGGTAAAAGATCAAGAATTCCACAATATGTATTCAAATGCACTTCAAATGAAACCATGGTACTACCATACATGCCCAAAAATATGATATTACCACGGTACGTTTTTGTAAGTGTTGTTTCATTACCAGGTGGTTGTCCCTTCTTTCTATCTGGACTCCAGGTGTCTGTGCATGTTTCCAGCACTGCAGACAGCAGGAGCAAGACAGTCTTCTTCCTTTGGTAGTTGCTGTCAGGAGTCAAATAGATCAAAGACAGCTGGGAGAGCCAGTCAACAAACTCTAAGGAAAAAAAAAATCCACACAATTTCACTTCTGTTCTATTGATTAAAAGTTCACAACAAATTTTAATTTCTAAAACATTTATACCTAAACAAGAAGGAATAGTACTTCTGACAAATGTTTAAAAGTTGATATATTCTACATATCAGGGAACCTTCCACATATGGTGGTGGCCATTTTGAGACCAGGCAAATACTACTTAATACGACTTAAAGGGATCATCTTTTGACAAAAAAATAGTTTTTTGTACCATTTAAACATCCTGAGAGTTTCAAAACTTTCAAAATGTCTTACCAACTCCTTGTTTAAGCTCTGCATCCTCTTCCTCTGTGAGTCCTTTTTTACTATTTTGACCCTTAATGCTTGCCATGCAACTATCTCTTATTCTCACCAAGAATTTCCTTAGTGCTGCCTGAAGATGCTGACGGAACGGTGACGATTCGCTGTTGAGATTGAGCGGGATGAATTCTCTCAGAGTGGAATACTCCACTTGAGATGGGGCTTCTTTAGTCTTTGGACTGCAGCAGAGGAGGTTCACAGCTGCAAGTCGGATGCTGTCATCCAGAGAGGAGAGGGCAAGACGGAGAGTCTTGAGAGCATGGGGGCTGTCTGCACTCCAGAGGGAATGTCCACTTGTGACCCGTTGGGCACTCATGACACAGGCCCATGCATGAAGGTGACCGGGAGCTGTGGGATCCAGAGCTGACAGCAGACTGTTAAAAGCACCTGGAAATGCACGTAGTGTTGATGGCAGAAGATGGCAAGAGGCATTATTTTGAAGTAGAGTTAATTCTGAAGTCAAAGCCTCCAGGATGACTGGTTGCCATCTCCGAGCCCATTGAATGGCTAAGTCTTGGTCGGTGGGTGGGGGTTCTTGGGATGCATTTTTTAAAAGCTCACGTTTCTGTTCCTGAAGGAGGAATTTGTAGACTTCTGAGGCACATGGAGAAAGGTGATTGGTGGAGAGGCATTTTAGGATGTGAGAGGGAAGGGCGGGATACAGATCCAGAACCTTTTAAGTAGAGAAATTGCATTTTAGTAACATTCATTTATATTTTATACTGAACTGAGGCTAATAAGCCTCTCAGAAAGCTAAAAAAAAAGCTTTTTATTTTCCAAATCATGTATTATTTACCTAAAAAATAAATGTATACACATATATTTATTATAATTTATAATATATAATACTTTATATATGGAATGTATAATTCATATAATTTATTTTATTTATAATTTTAATTAAATTTTATTTTTATTAAACAAAAATTATATATTCTTTAAAATATTCAGAATAAAAATACATTACATTTATAAAGGATATATATAACATTATATTGTTATATTATTATAATAATATAATATTAATTTAATATTGTATTATATTATTATTAATAAAAAAAATAATAATAATAAACCATGCTACTTGCATTGTGGTCAAAAATGATTTTTTTTTTTCAATTAAATGAATGTAATATATTTTATTTTAGTAATTTTTATTTAATATTTTGTATTTTATATATTTTTGTGATTTAATGGCACTAAATTATATTTATTGAACAGTCATGATCCATTTATTACCTGTTAATCGAGTTTAGACCTGAAAATGTTAAATGAAGTTAAAAAAGGAAAGTTATAGAAGTTTATTATTATGAAAAATGCATAAAAATAAAAAAAAAAATTTATATGAACTATATTTTTTTCCAAAACATGTTTTACTCTAAAAAAAAAAGTGAGAAAAACAAAGCTATAAATTTAAAGTTGTGTTCCAAATTTGAGCTTTCAGTAAGATTTTGTTTGGGTGCAGTACCAAACGTTTCCACTAGATGAAATTCACTTCTCATTAGTTTCCAATGCTGTCATTTTTGACCGCGAGGAGCACAAGTGTGACCGTTTTTTTTCAGGACCATTTAAACTTTTCGTGTTCGCACAGCTAGTGCCAAAAAAAACAAAATGTGAACTGCACCAGAGGGTTAAACAAAAATAGGGTAGAATGTTGAGTTCCTCTTACCTTGTCTGTTCCTGTGTATGGTAAAATTGCAGTAAGTGGTAAATATTTTGCTTTGGATTCCCAAGGCAGTTCTGATATCCTGTTCAATAACTCCAAATAAAGTCTTTTCTCTGCGTTCCCAAAGTGCAAACAATCCTTCTCATATATCTCCATAAAGAGACAGAAAGCACTACGTGCCACCTCTGCAACACCATCCAACTACAATTAAAATAAAGAAGGAAAGACCAGCTGAATGGATGTTTTCTGTTATGGCTAATTTTTTCATTTATTATAGATTTTAAATGTTTTGAAGAAAATATGAGTGGTTCTTGCCCGTGCTAAACTGCTAGGGTGTTCTGAGTGGTTTTAACACATGACCCTAGTAAAAAAGAGCCCATCTAACACCATACTTAGTGGTTTGTTCAAACCCATATACATTAAAATAAAGAATATTCTGTTTTTAATAGGACGCAGAAGGCTTACCGGGCTCTCTGCATTGTTCCAGATGATTTGTGTAAGTTGCTGTTGGAGGTCTGAATCTAAAGGAGCACCAGTAACTTCCCAAACCTCACTGAGACATTCTTTCAGCCTTTTCAGCCAGATAGTAAAAACTACAAAACACACATGGATACAACCAATGACTATTGTCACTGCAGTCATGCACAGACCCAGCAATCTACAGAACGACGCATGATGATAGAGAGCCTGTACCTTGAAAAACATAGTAATGACAGTCAAGCTTTTCTTCACAAAGTGCTGAGATGAAGGGGAACAACCCATTCAAGAGAAGACGAGTCTGATAAAACAAAAGAAAGAGTAAGTAATTATATGTTCCACTTTGGATCATTCTTGGTAAAAGCAGTCTATGTAATTTCGTACCCCCTGGTTGCCATGGTGACTGACGAGAATGTCATTTCTGCAGCAAGTTAACAACCCCCTGCATACAGCCAGTCTGTCTACTCCATCCTGACATCTGGGATGGCAGTCCACCTGTAGCTCACCTACTGTCAATCTCCACGGTTCTGAGATGCACAAAATTCACATATTATGAGAAATAAATAAAGCAAACCAGTATATATTGATAATGAAGACTTTACAGTATAATGTTACAAAAGAAATACAAATATTTAAATAAAAGCTTTTCATTCACATAAAAATTCTGTAAAAAAAAGTTTCTGCAAAAAAATTTAGCAAGACAAACATTGTCAACATTGATAATAACAATAAATGTTTCCTGAGCACCAAATTAGTGTCACATGATCCTTCAGAAATGAGGATCATGTGACACTGAAGACTGGAGTAATACTGCTGAAAATTCAGCTTTGCCATCACAGGAACAAATTATGTTTTAAAATACATTACAAGAGAAAACATTATTTTAAATTGTAATAATATTTCACAAAATTTCTATTTTAACTATATTTTTGCTAAAATAACACACCTCTTTCAAAAACATTTTAAAATCATAATTTTAATGAACCAAGGTTTTGGCATTTAACAGTCTTTT